>NC_060183.1:84941436-85183936 GCF_021184085.1 Oncorhynchus gorbuscha | reverse complement strand
ATAATAGATAGCTGACAGAATATATAGATAGCTGACAGATTATAATATAATAGATAGCTGACAGATTATAATATAATAGATAGCTGACAGAATATAATATAATAGATAGCTGACAGATTATAATATAATAGATAGCTGACAGAATATAATATAATAGATAGCTGACAGATTATATAGATAGCTGACAGATTATATAGATAGCTGACAGATTATAATATAATAGATAGCTGACAGAATATAATATAATAGATAGCTGATATAATATAATAGATAGCTGACAGATTATAATATAATAGATAGCTGACAGATTATAATATAATAGATAGCTGATATAATATAATAGATTATATTATAATATAATAGATAGCTGACAGATTATAATATAATAGATAGCTGACAGAATATAATATAATATGATAGCTGTCAGAATATAATATAATAGACAGCTGACAGAACATAATATAATAGATAGCTGACAGAATATAATATAATAGACAGCTTACAGAACATAATATAATAGATAGCTGACAGAATATAATATAATAGACAGCTGACAGAATATAATATAATAGATAGCTGACGGAATAAAATATAATATAATAGATAGCTGACGGAATAAAATATAATATAATAGACAGCTGACAGAATATAATATAATAGACAGCTGACAGAATATAATATAATAGACAGCTGACAGAATATAATATAATAGACAGCTGACAGAATATAATATAATAGACAGCTGACAGAATATAATATAATAGATAGCTGACAGAATATAATATAATAGACAGCTGACATAATATAATATAATAGACAGCTGACAGAATATAATAGACAGCTGACAGAATATAATATAATAGACAGCTGACAGAATATAATATAATAGACAGCTGACAGAATATAATATAATAGACAGCTGACATAAAATATAATATAATAGACAGCTGACAGAATATAATATAATAGACAGCTGACAGAATATAATATAATAGACAGCTGACATAATATAATATAATAGACAGCTGACAGAATATAATATAATAGACAGCTGACAGATTATAATATAATAGACAGCTGACAGATTATAATATAATAGACAGCTGACAGAATATAATATAATAGACAGCTGACAGAATATAATATAATAGAATGACAGAATATATAATAGATAGCTGACAGAATATAATATAATAGACAGCTGACAGAATATAATATAATAGACAGCTGACAGAATATAATATAATAGATAGCTGACAGAATATAATATAATAGATAGCTGACAGAATATAATATAATAGACAGCTGACAGAATATAATATAATAGACAGCTGACAGAATATAATATAATAGATAGCTGACAGAATATAATATAATATGATAGCTGACAGAATATAATAGACAGCTGACAGAATATAATATAATAGACAGCTGACAGAATATAATATAATAGATAGCTGACGGAATAAAATATAATATAATAGACAGCTGACAGAATATAATATAATAGACAGCTGACAGAATATAATATAATAGACAGCTGACAGAATATAATAGACAGCTGACAGAATATAATATAATAGACAGCTGACAGAATATAATATAATAGATAGACAGAATATAATATGAGCTGGAATAAAATATAATATAATAAAATATAATATAATAGACAGCTGACAGAATATAATATAATAGACAGCTGACAGAATATAATATAATAGACATAATATAATAGACAGCTGACAGAATATAATATAATAGACAGCTGACAGAATATAATATAATAGACAGCTGACAGAATATAATATAATAGAAAGCTGACAGAATATAATATAATAGATAGCTGACAGAATATAATATAATAGACAGCTGACAGAATATAATATAATAGACAGCTGACAGAATATAATATAATAGATAGCTGACGGAATAAAATATAATATAATAGACAGCTGACGGAATAAAATATAATATAATAGACAGCTGACAAAATATAATATAATAGACAGCTGACAGAATATAATATAATAGACAGCTGACAGAATATAATATAATAGACAGCTGACAGAATATAATAGACAGCTGACAGAATATAATATAATAGACAGCTGACAGAATATAATATAATAGATAGCTGACGGAATAAAATATAATATAATAGACAGCTGACAGAATATAATATAATAGACAGCTGACAGAATATAATATAATAGACAGCTGACAGAATATAATATAATAGACAGCTGACAGAATATAATATAATAGACAGCTGACAGAATATAATATAATAGACAGCTGACAGAATAAAATATAATATAATAGACAGCTGACAGAATATAATATAATAGACAGCTGACAGAATATAATATAATAGACAGCTGACAGAATATAATAGACAGCTGACAGAATATAATATAATAGATAGCTGTCAGAATATAATATAATAGACAGCTGACAGAATATAATATAATAGATAGCTGACAGAATATAATATAATAGACAGCTGACAGAATATACTAGATAGCTGACAGAATATAATATAATAGATAGCTGACAGAATATAATATAATAGACAGCTGACAGAATATAATATAATAGACAGCTGATAGAATATAATATAATAGACAGCTGATAGAATATAATATAATAGACAGCTGACGGAATAAAATATAATATAATAGACAGCTGACAGATTATAATATAATAGACAGCTGACAGATTATAATATAATAGATAGCTGACAGAATATAATATAATAGATAGCTGACAGAATATAATATAATAGACAGCTGACAGAATATAATATAATAGACAGCTGACAGAATATAATATAATAGACAGCTGACGGAATAAAATATAATAGACAGCTGACGGAATAAAATATAATAGACAGCTGACAGAATATAATATAATAGATAGCTGATAGAATATAATATAATAGACAGCTGACAGAATATAATATAATAGACAGCTGACGGAATAAAATATAATAGACAGCTGATAGAATATAATATAATAGACAGCTGACGGAATAAAATATAATATAATAGACAGCTGACAGAATATAATATAATAGACAGCTGACAGAATATAATATAATAGACAGCTGACAGAATATAATATAATAGACAGCTGACGGAATAAAATATAATAGACAGCTGACGGAATATAATATAATAGATAGCTGACAGAATATAATAGATAGCTGACAGAATATAATAGATAGCTGACAGAATATAATAGACAGCTGACGGAATAAAATATAATATAATAGACAGCTGACAGAATATAATATAATAGACAGCTGACAGAATATAATAGACAGCTGACAGAATATAATAGACAGCTGACAGAATATAATATAATAGACAGCTGACAGAATATAATATAATAGACAGCTGATAGAATATAATATAATAGACAGCTGACGGAATATAATATAATAGATAGCTGACAGAATATAATAGATAGCTGACAGAATATAATATAATAGACAGCTGACAGAATATAATATAATAGACAGCTGACAGAATATAATATAATAGACAGCTGACAGAATATAATATAATAGACAGCTGACAGAATATAATATAATAGACAGCTGACAGAATATAATATAATAGACAGCTGACAGAATATAATATAATAGACAGCTGACAGAATATAATATAATAGATAGCTGACAGAATATAATATAATAGATAGCTGACAGAATATAATATAATAGACAGCTGACAGAATATAATATAATAGATAGCTGACAGAATATAATATAATAGATAGCTGACAGAATATAATATAATAGACAGCTGACAGAATATAATATAATAGACAGCTGACAGAATATAATATAATAGACAGCTGACAGAATATAATATAATAGACAGCTGACAGAATATAATATAATAGATAGCTGACAGAATATAATAGACAGCTGACAGAATAATATAATAGACAGCTGACATAATATAATAGACAGCTGACAGAATATAATATAATAGATAGCTGACAGAATATAATATAATAGACAGCTGACAGCATATAATATAATAGACAGCTGACAGATTATAATATAATAGACAGCTGACAGAATATAATATAATAGACAGCTGACAGAATATAATATAATAGACAGCTGACAGAATATGATATAATAAAATAGACAGCTGACAGAATATAAAATAGACAGCTGACAGAATATAATAGACAGCTGACAGAATATAATAGACAGCTGACAGAATATAATATAATAGACAGGTGACAGATTATAATATAATAGACAGCTGACAGAATATAATATAATAGACAGCTGACGGAATAAAATATAATATAATAAACAGCTGACAGAATATAATAGTATAGACAGCTGACCAAATATAATATAATAGACAGCTGTCAGAATATAATATAATAGACAGCTGACAGAATATAATATGATAGCTGACAGAACATAATATAATAGATAGCTGACAGAATATAATATATAGATAGCTGACAGATTATAATATAATAGACAGCTGACAGAATATAATATAATAGACAGCTGACGGAATAAAATATAATATAATAGACAGCTGACAGAATATAATATAATAGACAGCTGACAGATTATAATATAATAGACAGCTGACAGATTATAATATAATAGACAGCTGACAGAATATAATATAATAGATAGCTGACAGAATATAATATAATAGATAGCTGACAGAATATAATATAATAGATAGCTGACAGAATAAAATATAATAGATAGCTGACAGAATATACTAGATAGCTGACAGAATATACTAGATAGCTGACAGAATATAATAGATAGCTGACAGAATATAATATAATAGACAGCTGACGGAATAAAATATAATATAATAGACAGCTGACAGAATATAATATAATAGACAGCTGACAGAATATAATATAATAGATAGCTGACAGAATATAATATAATAGACAACTGACGGAATAAAATATAATATAATAGACAGCTGACAGAATATAATATAATAGATAGCTGACAGAATATAATATAATAGATAGCTGACAGAATATAATATAATAGACAGCTGACAGAATATAATAGATAGCTGACAGAATATAATATAATAGATAGCTGACAGAATATACTAGATAGCTGACAGAATATAATATAATAGATAGCTGACAGAATATACTAGATAGCTGACAGAATATACTAGATAGCTGACAGAATATAATATAATAGATAGCTGACAGAATATAATATAATAGACAGCTGACAGAATATAATAGATAGCTGACAGAATATAATATAATAGATAGCTGACAGAATATACTAGATAGCTGACAGAATATACTAGATAGCTGACAGAATATAATATAATAGATAGCTGACAGAATATACTAGATAGCTGACAGAATATAATATAATAGATAGCTGACGGAATATAATATAATAGATAGCTGACAGAATATAATATAATTTGACAGCTGACAGAATATACTAGATAGCTGACAGAATATAATATAATAGATAGCTGACAGAATATAATATAATAGACAGCTGACAGAATATAATATAATAGACAGCTGACAGAATATAATATAATAGACAGCTGACAGAATATAATATAATAGATAGCTGACAGAATATAATATAATAGACAGCTGACAGATTATAATATAATAGATAGCTGACAGAATATAATATAATAGACAGCTGACAGAATATAATATAATAGACAGCTGACAGAATATAATATAATAGACAGCTGACAGAATATAATAGACAGCTGACAGAATATAATATAATAGACAGGTGACAGATTATAATATAATAGACAGCTGACAGAATATAATATAATAGATAGCTGACAGAATATAATATAATATCACAGCTGACAGAATATAATATAATATAATACACAGCTGACAGAATATAATAGACAGCTGACAGAATGTATTATAATATAATAGACAGCTGACAGAACATAATAGACAGCTGACAGAATATAATATAATAGACAGCTGACAGAATATAATATAATACACAGCTGACAGAATATAATATAATATAATACACAGCTGACAGAATATAATAGACAGCTGACAGAATGTATTATAATATAATAGACAGCTGACAGAATATAATATAATAGATAGCTGACAGAATTAGAAAGCTAGTGTTTTGTTTTAATCCACAGCCTAACACATACTTATTTATTTCAGCACGAGCCCTCACACTGTTCGCCCTGATTCCCATGCCCACCATCCGTGCCCTACTGTCTAAACAGGTCAACGGCTCGTCATATGGTGAGTTCTATAATACATGTTCTTTCATACAAGTTGACAGAATATAATATAATAGACAGCTGACAGAATATAATATAATAGATAGCTGACAGAATATAATATAATAGACAGCTGACAGAATATAATAGACAGCTGACAGAATATAATATAATAGACAGCTGACAGAATATAATAGATAGCTGACAGAATATAATATAATAGACAGCTGACAGAATATAATATAATAGATAGCTGACAGAATATAATATAATAGACAGCTGACAGAATATAATATAATAGACAGCTGACAGATTATAACATTTTCTCTAGTTCTGTAGCCCCCGTCTCTAGTTCTGTAGCCCCCGTCTCTAGTTCTGTAGCCCCCGACTCTAGTTCTGTAGCCCCCGACTCTAGTTCTGTAGCCCCGACTCTAGTTCTGTAGCCCCCGACTCTAGTTCTGTAGCCCCCGACTCTAGTTCTGTAGCCCCCGACTCTAGTTCTGTAGCCCCCGACTCTAGTTCTGTAGCCCCGTCTCTAGTTCTATAGCCCCCGTCTCTAGTTCTATAGCCCCCGTCTCTAGTTCTGTAGCCCCCGTCTCTAGATCTGTAGCCCCCGTCTCTAGATCTGTAGCCCCCGTCTCTAGTTCTGTAGCCCCCCGTCTCTAGTTCTGTAGCCCCCGTCTCTAGTTCTGTAGCCCCCGTCTCTAGTTCTGTAGCCCCCGTCTCTAGTTCTGTAGCCCCCGTCTCTAGTTCTGTAGCCCCGTCTCTAGTTCTGTAGCCCCCGTCTCTAGTTCTGTAGCCCCCGTCTCTAGTTCTGTGGCCCCCGTCTCTAGTTCTGTGGCCCCCGTCTCTAGTTCTGTGGCCCCGTCTCTAGTTCTGTGGCCCCCGTCTCTAGTTCTGTGGCCCCCGTCTCTAGTTCTGTGGCCCCCGTCTCTAGTTCTGTGGCCCCCGTCTCTAGTTCTGTGGCCCCCGTCTCTAGTTCTGTGGCCCCCGTCTCTAGTTCTGTGGCCCCCGTCTCTAGTTCTGTGGCCCCCGTCTCTAGTTCTGTGGCCCCGTCTCTAGTTCTGTGGCCCCCGTCTCTAGTTCTGTGGCCCCCGTCTCTAGTTCTGTGGCCCCCGTCTCTAGTTCTATGGCCCCGTCTCTAGTTCTATGGCCCCCGTCTCTAGTTCTATGGCCCCCGTCTCTAGTTCTATGGCCCCCGTCTCTAGTTCTGTAGCCCCCGTCTCTAGTTCTGTAGCCCCCGTCTCTAGTTCTGTAGCCCCCGTCTCTAGTTCTGTAGCCCCCGTCTCTAGTTCTGTAGCCCCCGTCTCTAGTTCTGTAGCCCCCGTCTCTAGATCTGTAGCCCCCGTCTCTAGATCTGTAGCCCCCGACGCTAGTTCTATAACCCCCGTCGCTAGTTTACATTTACATTTACATTTAAGTCATTTAGCAGACGCTCTTATCCAGAGCAACTTAGTTCTAGAGACCCCGTCTCTAGTTCCGTAGCCCCCGTCTCTAGTTCTGTAGCCCCAGTCTCTAGTTCTGTAGCCCCCGTCTCTAGATCTGTAGCCCCCGTCTCTAGATCTGTAGCCCCCGTCGCTAGTTCTATAACCCCGTCGCTAGTTCTATAACCCCCGTCTCTAGTTTACATTTACATTTACATTTAAGTCATTTAGCAGACGCTCTTATCCAGAGCGACTTAGTTCTAGAGACCCCGTCTCTAGTTCCGTAGCCCCCGTCTCTAGTTCCGTAGCCCCCGTCTCTAGTTCCGTGGCCCCCGTCTCTAGTTCCGTGGCCCCCGTCTCTAGTTCCGTGGCCCCCGTCTCTAGTTCCGTGGCCCCCGTCTCTAGTTCCGTGGCCCCCGTCTCTAGTTCCGTGGCCCCCGTCTCTAGTTCCGTGGCCCCCGTCTCTAGTTCCGTGGCCCCCGTCTCTAGTTCCGTGGCCCCCGTCTCTAGTTCCGTGGCCCCCGTCTCTAGTTCCGGAGCCCCCGTCTCTAGTTCCGGAGCCCCCGTCTCTAGTTCCGGAGCCCCCGTCTCTAGTTCCGGAGCCCCCGTCTCTAGTTCCGGAGCCCCCGTCTCTAGTTCCGGAGCCCCCGTCTCTAGTTCCGGAGCCCCCGTCTCTAGTTCCGGAGCCCCCGTCTCTAGTTCCAGAGCCCCAGTCTCCAGTTCCGGAGCCCCTGTCTCCAGTTCCAGAGCCCCTGTCTCCAGTTCCAGAGCCCCTGTCTCCAGTTCTAGAGCCCCTGTCTCCAGTTCTAGAGCCCCTGTCTCCAGTTCTAGAGCCCCTGTCTCCAGTTCTAGAGCCCCTGTCTCCAGTTCTAGAGCCCCTGTCTCCAGTTCTAGAGCCCCTGTCTCCAGTTCTAGAGCCCCTGTCTCCAGTTCTAGAGCCCCTGTCTCCAGTTCTAGAGCCCCTGTCTCCAGTTCTAGAGCCCCTGTCTCCAGTTCTAGAGCCCCTGTCTCCAGTTCTAGAGCCCCTGTCTCCAGTTCTAGAGCCCCTGTCTCCAGTTCTAGAGCCCCTGTCTCCAGTTCTAGAGCCCCTGTCTCCAGTTCTAGAGCCCCTGTCTCCAGTTCTAGAGCCCCTGTCTCCAGTTCTAGAGCCCCTGTCTCCAGTTCTAGAGCCCCTGTCTCCAGTTCTAGAGCCCCTGTCTCCAGTTCTAGAGCCCCTGTCTCCAGTTCTAGAGCCCCTGTCTCCAGTTCTAGAGCCCCTGTCTCCAGTTCTAGAGCCCCTGTCTCTAATTCTAAAACCGCTGTCTATACCAATCAGTAGGGTATATTAAGGTCATGTTAGGGTGAAATCAGTCGGGTATATTAAGGTCATGTTAGGGTGAAATCAGTAGGGTATATTAAGGTCATGTTATGGTGAAATCAGTAGCTGTAGGGTATATTAAGGTCATGTTAGGGTGAAATCGGTAGGGTATATTAGGGTCATGTTAGGGTGAAATCAGTAGGGTATATTAAGGTCATGTTAGGGTGAAATCAGTAGGGTATATTAGGGTCATGTTAGGGTGAAATCAGTAGGGTATATTAAGGTCATGTTAGGGTGAAATCAGTAGGGTATATTAACGTCATGTTATGGTAAAATCAGTAGCAGTAGGGTATATTAAGGTCATGTTATGGTGAAATCAGTAGGGTATATTAAGGTCATGTTATGGTGAAATCAGTAGCAGTAGGGTATATTAAGGTCATGTTAGGGTGAAATCAGTAGGGTATATTAGGGTCATGTTAGGGTGAAATCAGTAGGGTATATTAGGGTCATGTTAGGGTGAAATCAGTAGGGTATATTAAGGTCATGTTAGGGTGAAATCAGTAGGTTATTTTAAGGTCATGTTAGGGTGAAATCAGTAGGGTATATTAAGGTCATGTTTGGGTGAAATCAGTAGCAGTAGGGTATATTAAGGTCATGTTAGGGTGAACTCAGTAGGGTATATTAAGGTCATGTTAGGGTGAACTCAGTAGGGTATATTAGGGTCATGTTATGGTGAAATCAGTAGGGTATTTTAGGGTCATGTTAGGGTGAAATCAGTAGGGTATATTAAGGTCATGTTAGGGTGAAATCAGTAGGGTATATTAAGGTCATGTTAGGGTGAAATCAGTAACAGTAGGGTATATTAAGGTCATGTTAGGGTGAAATCAGTAACAGTAGGGTATATTAAGGTCATGTTATGGTGAAATCAGTAGGGTATATTAAGGTCATGTTAGGGTGAAATCAGTAGGGTATATTAAGGTCATGTTAGGGTGAAATCAGTAGGGTATATTAAGGTCATGTTAGGGTGAAATCAGTAGGGTATATTAAGGTCATGTTATGGTGAAATCAGTAGCAGTAGGGTATATTAGGGTCATGTTAGGGTGAAATCAGTAGGGTATATTAGGGTCATGTTAGGGTGAAATCAGTAGGGTATATTAAGGTCATGTTAGGGTGAAATCAGTAGGTTATTTTAAGGTCATGTTAGGGTGAAATCAGTAGGGTATATTAGGGTCATGTTATGGTGAAATCAGTAGGGTATATTAAGGTCATGTTAGGGTGAAATCAGTAGGGTATATTAGGGTCATGTTAGGGTGAAATCAGTAGCAGTAGGGTATATTAAGGTCATGTTATGGTGAAATCAGTCGGGTATATTAAGGTCATGTTAGGGTGAAATCAGTAGGGTATATTAAGGTCATGTTAGGGTGAAATCAGTAGCAGTAGGGTATATTAGGGTCATGTTAGGGTGACATCAGTAGGGTATATTAAGGTCATGTTAGGGTAAAATCAGTAGCAGTACGGTATATTAGGGTCATGTTAGGGTGAAATCAGTAGGGTATATTAAGGTCATGTTAGGGTGAAATCAGTAGCAGTAGGGTATATTAAGGTCATGTTAGGGTGAAATCAGTAGGGTATATTAAGGTCATGTTAGGGTGAAATCAGTAGGGTATATTAAGGCCATGTTATGGTGAAATCAGTAGGGTATATTAGGGTCATGTTAGGGTGAAATCAGTAGGGTATATTAAGGTCATGTTAGGGTGAAATCAGTAGGGTATATTAAGGTCATGTTATGGTGAAATCAGTAGGTTATATTAAGGTCATGTTAGGGTGAAATCAGTAGGGTATATTAGGGTCATGTTAGGGTGAAATCAGTAGCAGTAGGGTATATTAGGGTCATGTTAGGGTGAAATCAGTAGCAGTAGGGTATATTAGGGTCATGTTAGGGTGAAATCAGTAGGGTATATTAAGGTCATGTTAGGGTGAAATCAGTAGCAGTAGGGTATATTAGGGTCATGTTAGGGTGAAATCAGTAGGGTATATTAAGGTCATGTTAGGGTGAAATCAGTAGCAGTAGGGTATATTAGGGTCATGTTAGGGTGAAATCAGTAGGGTATATTAGGGTCATGTTAGGGTGAAATCAGTAGCAGTAGGGTATATTAAGGTCATGTTAGGGTGAAATCAGTAGGGTATATTAAGGTCATGTTATGGTGAAATCCGTAGGGTATATTAGGGTCATGTTAGGGTGAAATCAGTAGGGTATTTTAAGGTCATGTTATGGTGAAATCAGTAGGGTATATTAAGGTCATGTTAGGGTGAAATCAGTAGGGTATATTAGGGTCATGTTATGGTGAAATCAGTAAGGTATATTAGGGTCATGTTAGGGTGAAATCAGTAGCAGTAGGGTATATTAAGGTCATGTTATGGTGAAATCAGTAGGGTATATTAGGGTCATGTTAGGGTGAAATCAGTAGCAGTAGGGTATATTAAGGTCATGTTATGGTGAAATCAGTAGGGTATATTAGGGTCATGTTAGGGTGAAATCAGTAGGGTATATTAGGGTCATGTTAGGGTGAAATCAGTAGCAGTAGGGTATATTAAGGTCATGTTATGGTGAAATCAGTCGGGTATATTAAGGTCATGTTAGGGTGAAATCAGTAGCAGTAGGGTATATTAGGGTCATGTTATGGTGAAATCAGTAGGGTATATTAGGGTCATGTTAGGGTGAAATCAGTAGCAGTAGGGTATATTAGGGTCATGTTATGGTGAAATCAGTCGGGTATATTAGGGTCATGTTAGGGTGAAATCAGTAGGGTATATTAAGGTCATGTTAGGGTGAAATCAGTAGCAGTAGGGTATATTAGGGTCATGTTAGGGTGAAATCAGTAGGGTATATTAAGGTCATGTTAGGGTGAAATCAGTAGCAGTAGGGTATATTAGGGTCATGTTAGGGTGACATCAGTAGGGTATATTAAGGTCATGTTAGGGTAAAATCAGTAGCAGTAGGGTATATTAGGGTCATGTTAGGGTGAAATCAGTAGGGTATATTAAGGTCATGTTAGGGTGAAATCAGTAGCAGTAGGGTATATTAGGGTCATGTTAGGGTGAAATCAGTAGGGTATATTAAGGTCATGTTAGGGTGAAATCAGTAGGGTATATTAAGGTCATGTTAGGGTGAAATCAGTAGGGTATATTAGGGTCATGTTAGGGTGAAATCAGTAGCAGTAGGGTATATTAAGGTCATGTTATGGTGAAATCAGTAGGGTATATTAAGGTCATGTTAGGGTGAAATCAGTAGGGTATATTAGGGTCATGTTATGGTGAAATCAGTAGGGTATATTAAGGTCATGTTAGGGTGAAATCAGTAGGGTATATTAGGGTCATGTTAGGGTGAAATCAGTAGCAGTAGGGTATATTAAGGTCATGTTAGGGTGAAATCAGTAGGGTATATTAAGGTCATGTTAGGGTGAAATCAGTAGGGTATATTAAGGTCATGTTAGGGTGAAATCAGTAGCAGTAGGGTATATTAAGGTCATGTTATGGTGAAATCAGTAGGGTATATTAAGGTCATGTTATGGTGAAATCAGTAGCAGTAGGATATATTAAGGTCATGTTAGGGTGAAATCAGTAGGGTATATTAGGGTCATGTTAGGGTGAAATCAGTAGGGTATATTAGGGTCATGTTAGGGTGAAATCAGTAGCAGTAGGGTATATTAAGGTCATGTTAGGGTGAAATCAGTAGGGTATATTAAGGTCATGTTATGGTGAAATCAGTAGGGTATATTAGGGTCATGTTAGGGTGAAATCAGTAGGGTATATTAAGGTCATGTTAGGGTGAAATCAGTAGCAGTAGGGTATATTAAGGTCATGTTATGGTGAAATCAGTAGGGTATATTAGGGTCATGTTAGGGTGAAATCAGTAGGGTATATTAAGGTCATGTTATGGTGAAATCAGTAGGGTATATTAAGGTCATGTTAGTAGGGTGAAATCAGTTAGGTGAAATTAAGGCAGTGTATATTAAGGTCATGTTAGGGTGAAATCAGTAGGGTATATTAAGGTCATGTTATGGTGAAATCAGTAGGGTATATTAAGGTCATGTTAGGGTGAAATCAGTAGGGTATATTAAGGTCATGTTAGGGTGAAATCAGTAGCAGTAGGGTATATTAAGGTCATGTTAGGGTGAAATCAGTAGGGTATATTAGGGTCATGTTATGGTGAAATCAGTAGGGTAAATTAGGGTCATGTTAGGGTGAAATCAGTAGGGTATATTAGGGTCATGTTAGTAGTTAGCTAGTCAGTCAGGTGTGGTCAGGAGAGATTGTGTGTCTCTAAAGGGTCAATGACCTACTGGCCATCTGGAGCTCCGGGAGTCTTCCCGGTGGGCCGCTTGACAATTGGGGCCGGTGCAACACAAAATATAAATAACCCCAGCCCCCGCTTAAATAAAAAATAACCAAGTGCTGTGTCTCTGATTGGCCCAGGCGAGTGGGCTGTCGGCCCACTGCCACTGCGGTTGGGTATTACATATGTCAGCGATATGTTAGGCAGCTGAAGTGGTAAGACAGAAGACAATAAGGAGAAGGTTAGCAACGTTTGGGTTAGGCTCGCTGGCGATTTAGCTATATCGGGTCCCCATGTGCAGTTGCAAACCGTAGTCTGTCTTTTTTTATGGCGGTTTTGGAGCAGTGAATTCTTCCTTGCTGAGCAGCCTTTCAGGTTATGTCGATATATGACGTGTTTTATTGTTGATATAGATACTTTTGTACCGGTTTCCTCCAGCATCTTCACAAGGTTCTTTGCTGTTGTTCTGGGATTGATTTGCATTTTTTGCACCAAAATACGTTAATTTAATTTGCTCTTTTCTGAATCCTGGTAAAGAAGGGGCAGGGGCTCTCTAATCACTCTTATCAAAGACCACCATGGATAACGTCATTACCACCATCCAACACACAATGCAGGCCACCATATCAAGTGAAACCCAGGAAGCTGGTTTGCTTTCAGTCCAGATTGACGCTACATTACAACAAGGTCAATACCCTGTCATTGTCAGATATGTGACGAATGTCGTCCATGAGAGGCTTGTGGCTGTGGTGAAATGCAAGGCATCCACTGGACATTACTTTATCCAGGTACTGAGGGAAGTTCTGCAAAACAGTTCATATTGACACTATTCAGGACATTACAACACAAGATCAAATGCTCTCTCATAGTCAGATACGAACGTCGTCCATGAGAGGATTCAGTAAGTGCATTGGTTAATTCCACTGATGGGGCCTCCAGTATGCAAGGCATATAAAGGCTTCTCTGCCGTGCTCTCTGCAAAGTCCACCAATCGAGTGCTTGTGTGGTGCTATGCACAGGATGTGAAGACCACACAACCAGGACTATGGAGGATCAATGAACCTGAGGGAAATGAAGACGAGGTGGAGATGGTGAACAAGAACTGTTCATCTGGCGAGGACTGTCCAGTGTGTTGCTACCGTATTCTTAGTCAGTACAACCTATTGACCGACGCATGCCACATCCTGGGCCTTGCTTACAGGTTCCTACTTACCCTGTCAGTAACCCAGGTAACGAGCGGAGCTTCTCTACTCTGAAATTCATCAAGAGTAGGCTCAGGAGCGTACTCTCTCAACAGCACCTGGAAGCATTTATGCTAATGGGTACTGAGCGAGATGTTTTAATGGCCCTGGACAGTGACCTGGTTTATAGATGGCATTGCTGAGAGAAGTGAGTTACTGCAGAAATTGCTAATTTAAACTATTTTTATTTTATCCTATGACTTGCCTACACACCAGTCTTTTCGCCAACACATTTCTCCCTGTCTTATTGATTTTACTGGTCAGATGGTTCCAGAGAATCTTGCCACCTTGCTGCCAGTGACATTGTGCCAATATGAGCTCCTTCTAGCCAGCCTCCTCCTAAAAGCAAGACGTTCCCCTTGTTCTATTTTACTTAAGATATTATTATAAATATTGTTCAGTAATCTTGTTTACATAAAGTGTGGTGTGGGTTGTGTGGGTGGTGGTGTATCGCTGGGTGGGTTTTGGTCAAAATGTACAGGGACATTTTTCATTCCCAGTCTGTCCCTGGATTTAGTTAGTATTAGCTTGTCAGTCAAGTGTGGTCAGGGTGGATAGTGTGTCTCTCAACATCCTTTATTATTCCTGACAGTCCTTAACTGGAAGTGAACCTGCATGCCACAGAATAAGGGAACAAACAGGAAGCTCTGGCAAATGGCAACCTATTCCCTTTATAGTGCACTTACCAACCCCTTTTTTTATTTTTATTTTACCTTTATTTAACCAGGTAGGCTAGTTGAGAACAAGTTCTCATTTGCAACTGCGACCTGGCCAAGATAAAGCATAGCAGTGTGAACAGACAACACAGAGTTACACATAGAGTAAACAATTAACAAGTCAATAACACAGTAGAAAAAAAGGGGAGTCTATATACAATGTGTGCAAAAGGCATGAGGAGGTAGGCGAATAATTACAATATTGCAGATTAACACTGGGGTGATAAATGATCAGATGATCATGTACAGGTAGAGATATTGGTGTGCAAAAGAGCAGAAAAGTAAATAAATAAAAACTGTGGGGATGAGGTAGGTGAAAATGGGTGGGCTATTTACCAATAGATTATGTATAGCTGCAGCGATCGGTTAGCTGCTCAGATAGCTGATGTTTGAAGTTGGTGAGGGAGATAAAAGTCTCCAACTTCAGCGATTTTTGCAATTCTTTCCAGTCACAGGCAGCAGAGTACTGGAACGAAAGGCGGCCGAATGAGGTGTTGGCTTTAGGGATGATCAGTGAGATACACCTGCTGGAGCGCGTGCTACGGATGGGTGTTGCCATCGTGACCAGTGAACTGATGACCTGGATGACCTAGATGACCTGGAGCCAGTGGGTCTGGCGACGAATATGTAGCGAGGGCCAGCCGACTAGAGCATACAAGTCGCAGTGGTGGGTAGTATAAGGTGCTTTAGTGACAAAACGGAATGCACTGTGATAGACTGCATCCAGTTTGCTGAGTAGAGTGTTGGAAGCGATTTTGTAGATGACATCGCCGAAGTCGAGGATCGGTAGGATAGTCAGTTTTACAAGGGTAAGCTTGGCAGCGTGAGTGAAGGAGGCTTTGTTGCGGAATAGAAAGCTGACTCTTGATTTGATTTTCGATTGGAGATGTTTGATATGGGTCTGGAAGGAGAGTTTGCAGTCTAGCCAGACACCTAGGTACTTATAGGTGTCCACATATTCAAGGTCGGAACCATCCAGTGTGGTGATGCTAGTCGGGCATGCGAGTGCAGGCAGCGATCGGTTGAAAAGCATGCATTTGGTTTTACTAGCGTTTAAGAGCAGTTGGAGGCCTCGGAAGGAGTGTTGTATGGCATTGAAGCTCGTTTGGAGGTTAGATAGCACAGTGTCCAATGACGGGCCGAAAGTATATAGAATGGTGTCGTCTGCGTAGAGGTGTATCAGGGAATGGCCCGCAGCAAGACCAACATCATTGATATATACAGAGAAAAGAGTCGGTCCGAGAATTGAACCCTGTGGCACCCCCATAGAGACTGCCAAAGGACCAGACAGCATGCCCTCCGATTTGACACCCTGAACTCTGTCTGCAAAGTAATTGGTGAACCAGGCAAGGCAGTCATCCGAAAAACCGAGGCTACTGAGTCTGCCGATAAGAATATGGTGATTGACAGTCGAAGGCCTTGGCAAGGTCGATGAAGACGGCTGCACAGTACTGTCTTTTATCGATGGCGGTTATGATGTCGTTTAGTACCTTGAGTGTGTCTGAGGTGCACCCGTGACCGGCTCGGAAACCAGATTGCATAGCGGAGAAGGTACGGTGGGATTCGAGATGGTCAGTGACCTGTTTGTTGACTTGGCTTTCGAAGACCTTAGATAGGCAGGGCAAAATGGATATAGGTCTGTAACAGTATGTAACAGTATGGGTCTCCCCATTTGAAGAGGGGGATGACTGCAGCAGCTTTCCAATCCTTGGGGATCTCAGACGATATGAAAGAGAGGTTGAACAGGCTGGTAACAGGAGACCTTTATAGTGCACTTACCAACCCCTTCACACCTGTAGGGAGCAGGAGACCTTTATAGTGCACTTACCAACCCCTTCACACCTGTAGGGAGCAGGAGACCTTTATAGTGCACTTACCAACCCCTTCACACCTGCAGGGAGCAGGAGACTTTTAGGGATGCACCCTTGTTCTCGCTAAGTAAATAACAAAGCTTTCGTTACGTTAGTATGTGGTTGACCCAGAACAGGCACTCTGGTGATTCTCTTCCCTGTTCTACTGTGACGAGGTAAAAAGGGGAAGTTACAACTACCGTAGCAAGCAGACAAGTCAACCTATTGCACACCACCACCACCACAGCATGAATAGATTTACTTTACTGCCAACAACTTTACTGCCAACAACTTTACTGAACTGGAACTATCTGACCAGCTAGTGTATCCAGTTCTGCTTCCATTAAGGGCTCTATGTAGCGTTACAGTGTGGTTGGAATTTAAAGGCAATGTGCCCAAATTAGCGGGAGACTGCATTTACAAGGAAATGCTGCATATGTCAGCTCAATCAGAATTACCTTAAAATGTAGGTTACGCAATCTGTAAGGTTTCCGCGATAGAGATTGAATAGATCCCTAATCATTTGAAAAAGGGAGCACTACACTGATTTGGCAGAAAGAAAACGCCTTTCACCCATTGACATAATGCTCTCATCTGCTCCTCTCAGACCTACAGTGTGTGGTGTTCCAGCTTCCTCTATTGACACTGGTAGGAAACTGCAGCAGACAGACAATGCAAACTGACATGTCTTTTCTCTTCACAGGGATCACCCTCATCTCACTGCAGCTGTCCTTTAAGATCGCCAGCCTGGCCTACACTCCCATCTACACCAAGGTGTACCAGGCTACGCTGGACTGGTTCCCTGGGTTCGTCTTCACCCTGTCCAGCGTCTTCACCGTCCTCGCCACCATACCTGTCAGGTAAGATATGACATCATCAGTCCTCGCCACCATACCTGTCAGGTAAGAGATGACATCATCTGTCCTCACCACCATACCTGTCAGGTAAGATATGACATCATCAGTCCTCGCCACCATACCTGTCAGGTAAGAGATGACATCATCTGTCCTCACCACCATACCTGTCAGGTAAGAGATGACATCATCTGTCCTCACCACCATACCTGTCAGGTAAGAGATGACATCATCTGTCCTCACCACCATACATGTCAGGTAAGAGATGACATCATCAGTCCTCGCCACCATACCTGTCAGGTAAGAGATGACATCATCTGTCCTCACCACCATACCTGTCAGGTAAGACATGCCATCATCAGTCCTCACCACCATACCTGTCAGGTAAGATATGACATCATCAGTCCTCACCACCATACCTGGTCAGGTAAGATATGACATCATCAGTCCTCACCACCATACCTGGTCAGGTAAGATATGACATCATTAGTCCTCACCACCATACCTGGTCAGGTAAGATATGACATCATCAGTCCTCACCACCATACATGGTCAGGTAAGATATGACATCATCAGTCCTCGCCACCATACATGTCAGGTAAGATATGACATCATCAGTCCTCGCCACCATACCTGTCAGGTAAGATATGACATCATCAGTCCTCGCCGCCATACCTGTCAGGTAAGATATGACATCATCAGTCCTCGCCACCATACCTGGTCAGGTAAGATATGACATCATCAGTCCTCGCCACCATACCTGTCAGGTAAGACATGACATCATCAGTCCTCACCACCATACCTGTCAGGTACATAATATATAATAGTATATTCCATTTAGCAGACACTTTTATCCAAAGGAACATAGTCATGCGTACACACATTTTACATACGGGTGGTCCTGGGAAATCCACCCACTATCCTGGCATCACAAGCACCATGCTCTATTGACTCAGGTCCAGAGGACATCATACCCCTAAGTACAGTGTAAGTACAGGTCGTTGTTACACTGAATGGTGACACAGTAATAAGGGCCCTGTAAATGTAAAGTGTAACCTCTTTTCCTTTGTAACATGTGTTTTCTCCTCCTCCAGCGTGGTGGGCTGCAGAGCTGGCCGGGCTGACGGTTATGAAAGGATCCCGGGGGACTGAGGGTGGTGATGTCATCGTGTGAGACAATGAGACAATACTGAGGGGGTACTGTGAATGTTGGGGAAACTGCACTATAACGAGCCTTTGATTGAATCCCAGCTGAGACTGAGCCAATGGACATGAACTGACGGGGTATTAATGAGAAGAGTGTTGACATTCTCCAGAGGTTGACTGGTCCACTGTCTATTACCCATGGCCTTAATATAGAATAATCAGACTGGTCCACTGTCTATTACCCATGGCCTTAATATAGAATAATCAGACTGGTCCACTGTCTATTACCCATGGCCTTAATATAGAATAATCAGACTGGTCCACTGTCTATTACCCATGGCCTTAATATAGAATAATCATAGACTGGTCCACTGCCTATTACCCATGGCCTTAATATAGAATAATCATAGACTGGTCCACTGCCTATTACCAATGGCCTTAATATAGAATAATCATAGACTGCCTACTACCCATGGCCTTAATATAGAATAATCATAGACTGGTCTACTGTCTATTACCCATGGCCTTAATATAGAATAATCATAGACTGGTCCACTGTCTATTACCCATGGCCTTAATATAGAATAATCAGACTGGTCCACTGTCTATTACCCATGGCCTTAATATAGAATAATCAGACTGGTCCACTGTCTATTACCCATGGCCTTAATATAGAATAATCAGACTGATCCACTGTCCATTACCCATGGCCTTAATATAGAATAATCATAGACTGGTCCACTGCATACTACCCATGGCCTTAATATAGAATAATCATAGACTGGTCCACTGCCTATTACTCATGGCCTTAATATAGAATAATCAGACTGGTCCACTGTCTATTACCCATGGCCTTAATATAGAATAATCAGACTGGTCCACTGCCTATTACCCATGGCCTTAATATAGAATAATCAGACTGGTCCACTGTCTATTACCCATGGCCTTAATATAGAATAATCATAGACTGGTCCACTGTCTATTACCCATGGCCTTAATATAGAATAATCAGACTTGTCCACTGTCTATTACCCATGGCCTTAATATAGAATAATCATAGACTGGTCCACTGCCTATTACCCATGGCCTTAATATAGAATAACCATAGACTGGTCCACTGCTTGTGTAGCTATGGTTGAAAAGCATATTTTGAAAATCTGAGATGACAGTGTTGTTAACAAAAGGCTAAGCTTGTGAGTGAATATATTTCTTTCATTTCATTTGCGATTTTAATGAATAGTTAACGTTGCGTTATGGTAATGAGCTTGAGGCTATGATTTACGCTCCCGGATACGGGATTGCTCGACGCAAGAAGTTAACCGGTTTCCTCCCCTGACTCTACACTGATTGGAGTGGATTTAACAAGTGACATCAATAAGGGATTATAGCGTTCACCTGGATTAAGATGGTCAGTCTATGTCATGGAAAGAGAAGTTGTTCTTAATGTTTTGTATACTCAGTGTATGTCGCAAGTAAAAGTCTTGGGTGGCGAGTTGATACAATTCCAAGTCTGGAAAGTTAAAACCCCCCTCAGATTCAGGTACATGTAAAATGTTCCTATTTATTCTATGAGTTTTATATGAAGTCTGTTATGGCTGGGTTTACTTTTGTAGCGAATGTCTTCAGTGGAGTAATTGGTACTCCCATTAAATCAATACGAAACCTTTGGGAGCCTTGCCATTCTGAAGAGGTTTGTTTTACCTGTAAGATTTATGGGGAGGTAATTCAATTTACCTAGATCTGCTTTCATTTGTTTGAGTAATGAGATAAAGTTATCTTTATATACATTTGTTGTTTGTTGTCACTTATTAAGCATTCTAAGTATTTTATATATATTATTTTGGTAGTAATTCCACGTTCATTTTAAATCCTGATATTTAATACGGATCTTGTTTTTAACAAGGGGGTCACTGAGTTTTCAGTATTAGTCAGGTATATCAGGAGATCGTCAGCAGATAAGTTTAGTTTATATTCATGTTTACCAATACTGGTACCTGTTATGTTTGGATCCTGTCTAATTCTTACTGGATGTGGTTCAATTGCCAGTGCAAACAGGAGGGGGGAGAAGGGACGTCCCTGCCTTGTGCCCCTTTCTAAAGAAATGTAATCAGATAATGGCATAGTTTTGTATATTTTAGCTGTATGATTTTTGTATAATATTTGTTTGAAAATGTATCATTTCAGCTGGTGAGATGAATGCTTCTAAAGTTTTTAATATAAGAGTAACAAGTAACACAAGACGGTCAAAAGCCTTTTCAGCATCAACAGTCATGTTTTTGTTTGCATATTGTATAATACTAAAACATGTTATTGTATTTGTTTGTAAGCCTTTTTTAATAAACCCTTAATATATATCAAGTACTTTTGCCATTCTATTGTTTATAAGTTTAGTTATTATTTTATTGTTGCCAATTTATAAAATTAATCTTTAATCTGCAGAGGAATCTGGTTTTAATATGACTGAAATAACCATTTGATACATAGATATTGGAAATGAATTGAGTGTTGTCCATTTTTTTATATATATATAAATATTCCCCATATATTATATGGGAAAAGACCTGGTTCTTTTCTCTGAGCGAATGTTTTAACAGTCTATTATTTATTTTTGGGGTGATTTTCATCTTTTATGATAGTTTTGAAAAAAATATCTGCTGATAATTGCTTCAGGGTTGTTGAGTCTAAGAAGGCTGTAGGATCAGTTATCAGATCATTTAATTCGGATTTATTTTGATTTTCATAGAAGCTTTTATATTTTTTTATTAATAGCGTTGTTTCTAATTTGCATTTGCATCTTTTAAAAATCATAACTGGTTTGGTGTGTATTCATTTTGTGAGACGTTTACCAGATTTATTTGCCATCAACTATTTGAGTTTAACCTGTACAGTGGTTCTTCCTGTAAAAGTTGTGTCATACTGCAGAACACCTTGCAGGCTGCCGCAGAAATCTATGGCATGTTATTTAATTGTCAGCCATTGTTACCATTAATGCTAGTTTGACCACCAGAGGGCATCTTTGAGAAGCATTTGATAGCCTTCAATATTGGCTGTAAAAGAGAATTTAAAAACATTTTTGTAAGAACTTAGTATCTGGGATTGATTTTAAGAGATGTATTTAATTGTAATTGAATTAATTTGATTAATATTATGGTATTTCTATCCAAGAAAAACTAAAAAACAGGGTTTCCGTTGGAACGTAAAATAAGGTGCTGTACAACGTGACGGTCGGGAGTAGGCTGAGAGCATAACATTTCCACATCCTAATTGTAGTCTAACCAATACCCAAATGGAGATCAGTGAAAATAAAAATCTCACTGATTTATCAAGACATTTACATTTACATTTAAGTCATTTAGCAGACGCTCTTATCCAGAGCGACTTACAAGACCAGGCCCCATGCTCGTCTCAGAGCAGAGTGAAACGGTGCTGAAATAGTTGACCACAGCAGGTATTGCTTCAAATCCTATTGCTTCTCACTTCAATATGCTTTTTAAATAAATAAGACCTAAACCACTTTTAACAACACATTACTCAACACTAGTGAGACTCATGTCACCTACGGTAGGCCTACAGTATATCAACAAATATTTTTTCCAATGACGTGACTCAGCCAATAATTATATTTAGAGGATAGGAGGACTCTACAGTATATTAATATCTAAGGGGCATTTTCCATTAGGATCTCTAAGATTATCTAAGGGGCTTTTATATCATTCTAAATTACATACTGTAATAAACATGGTATGTGCCTAATTCCTTACATAAGGGAGAGCAGGCCGTGTCCAGACTTTCTCAGTGACCTTAAGTACACATTAACTCTGTCTAATGATTTCTAAAGGTTGCATGGACAGAAACTTCTGAGACACAGTATTAATGATGAACACCCGGAGGTTCACTGGTAAGACACATCTGCCTGGGGATCCATCCCAGTTGGTATTCTGTGTCCACTCGTGGTATCTCTCTTCGGTTACACATCCTTGGAATAGCAGAACAGCATAATGGTCCGGACGGCCCATGCTGTGCCTGGTGAGCAGTTGGTCAAGTTCTGTTGTCAGAAGAGGAATGGAAATGTCAGGGTGAACTGACGACCTGACGAACCCGCCAGGTATGTTAACTCTGTCTGTCAGAGGTGGAGTTCCAGAGCTCACAGGTGTGCCTGGTATGGATTATGACTCCATCTCGTTCCTCGCCCTTTTCAACGCGTCATTACCGCCTGGCTCTGGACCAATACCGCCTGGCTCTGGACCAATACCGCCTGGCTCTGGACCAATACCGCCTGGCTCTGGACCAATACCCGCCTGGCTCTGGACCAATACCGCCTGGCTCTGGACCAATACCGCCTGGCTCTGGACCAATGCATCAGTTGTCGACCGTATCTCTGACCTCAGATCATGTTTCTCTTTCTGCTGGTCTGCCTTCAATGACTCAATCTGGGTCTTCAAAGTTTGAATCTGATCCATGTGCACCTTCATCAGATGAGCAGAATGGTACCACCCTGAGCCCCCATTGATTACAGTGGCCTATGATAGAAACTGTAGATCAATAAAGAATGAAAAGTGACTCCAATACACAAATGCTGCGTACACATTAAAAATAACTTCACCACTTTTAACAAAACTTGTGAGACTCATGTCGGCTATGATAGGCCTACAGTATATCTAAAAATAAAAAAAATAAAAAAATACAATGACGGGACTCTCAGCCAATAATTCAATTTAGAGGATTGGACGATTCTAAATTAATATCTAAGGGGCATTTTATCAATTAGTATATTTGAGTTTAACCACAATATGTGTTGTATTATTTCTTCTGTCTTTTCTGGTGGATTAAACTTTGAAATTGAAACCAACTTTCTATGGCTTGTTTAAAAAAGAACGATATTTTCAATTAACCTTCTTGAACATGGGGTGACACATTCTTACTCATTTGTAAATAAATCCATTTTGTTATTTTGAATGATTTATTTCTTTTTTTTAGAGGGAGAGAAACCAAAAGCCTATCCTCGTCTCATGGGTCTCCCGGTAAGGGTATCAAACCAATATCTGAAGCGATACAGTTTGCACTTCGATGCAGTGCCTTAGACAATGGCGCCACTCGGGCGCTGTACAACATGACCGGTCAGGAGTAGGCTACAGTACTACAGTAAGAGCAAGATAATCCTAACATTTCCACACCCTAATTTTAGGCTAAGTTTCTCTTAGAATAAAAACCTTGGTGTGACAACAGTTTTAGTAAGTAAGTGCACAATTATCAGTTTCTATTTGGTTTATGTCATCCATTCATTGTCAGTTAGAGACACAGTAGCGCCTTGGGACCCAAAAGCATAACTTCCCCTTGCGCTAGTCTGGACGCAGGGTACCGTACTAAACCACAAATTATCTCTAATATATTTTGGGTCCTGAAGATGTGCTCTGTTCGTTCTCCATATTCTCACTAAGTGTATTTTCTGATGGTGTAATTAAGCATGATACAGGAGAATGATCCAATATCACTATATTTAAGCAATAAGGCCAAAGGAGACGTGGTGTATATGGCTAATATACCATGGCTAAGGGCTGTTCTTAAGCACGACACAACGCGGAGTGCCTGACACAGCCCTTGACCGTGGTATATTGGCCATATATCACAAACCCCCAGAGGTGCCTTATTGCTATTATAAACTGGTTATCAACGTAATTATAGCAGTAAAAATAATTTTGTCATACTCATGGTATACGGTCTGATATACCATGGCTGTAAGCCAATCAGCATTCAGGGCTCGAAC
The DNA here is from genome assembly GCF_021184085.1 of Oncorhynchus gorbuscha. NCBI lineage: Eukaryota > Metazoa > Chordata > Actinopteri > Salmoniformes > Salmonidae > Oncorhynchus > Oncorhynchus gorbuscha. Next base: position 85,159,042 of record NC_060183.1, on the reverse strand, counting down.
CACCCAGTTTATAATGGGGGGATATACAATGAAATCAATGTGTATTTTTCCCCATGTAAGGTACAATACAAAATGAGCAAACGTCCTTCTTGGTCTGTATGCTGGGATACAAGGGAAAAGGGTGCAATCTGTGTCAGGATGCCTACACCTCTGCTGTTAGTACAGTAGGGGGCAGTATAGACCTCTGCTGTTACTACAGTAGGTGGCAGTATAGACCTCTGCTGTTACTACAGTAGGGGGCAGTATAGACCTCTGCTGTTACTACAGTAGGGGGCAGTATAGACCTCTGCTGTTACTACAGTAGGGGGCAGTATAGACCTCTGCTGTTACTACAGTAGGGGGCAGTATAGACCTCTGCTGTTACTACAGTAGGGGGCAGTATAGACCTCTGCTGTTACTACAGTAGGGGGCAGTATAGACCTCTGCTGTTACTACAGTAGGGGGCAGTATAGACCTCTGCTGTTACTACAGTAGGGGCAGTATAGACCTCTGCTGTTACTACAGTAGGGGGCAGTATAGACCTCTGCTGTTACTACCAGTAGGGGGCAGTATAGACCTCTGCTGTTACTACCAGTAGGGGGCAGTATAGACCTCTGCTGTTACTACCAGTAGGGGGCAGTATAGACCTCTGCTGTTACTACAGTAGGGGGCAGTATAGACCTCTGCTGTTACTACAGTAGGGGGCAGTATAGACCTCTGCTGTTACTACAGTAGGGGGCAGTATAGACCTCTGCTGTTACTACAGTAGGGGGCAGTATAGACCTCTGCTGTTACTACAGTAGGGGCAGTATAGACCACTGCTGTTACTACAGTAGGGGGCAGTATAGACCTCTGCTGTTCCTACAGTAGGGGGCAGTATAGACCACTGCTGTTCCTACAGTAGGGGGCAGTATAGACCACTGCTGTTCCTACAGTAGGGGGCAGTATAGACCACTGCTGTTCCTACAGTATGGGGCAGTATAGACCTCTGCTGTTACTACCAGTAGGGGGCAGTATAGACCTCTGCTGTTCCTACAGTAGGGGGCAGTATAGACCTCTGCTGTTCCTACAGTAGGGGGCAGTATAGACCTCTGCTGTTACTCCAGTAGGGGGCAGTATAGACCTCTGCTGTTACTCCAGTAGGGGGCAGTATAGACCTCTGCTGTTACTACAGTAGGGGGCAGTATAGACCTCTGCTGTTACTACAGTAGGGGGCAGTATAGACCTCTGCTGTTACTACAGTAGGGGGCAGTATAGACCTCTGCTGTTACTACAGTAGGGGCAGTATAGACCTCTGCTGTTACTACAGTAGGGGCAGTATAGACCTCTGCTGTTACTACAGTAGGGGGCAGTATAGACCTCTGCTGTTCCTACAGTAGGGGGCAGTATAGACCTCTGCTGTTACTACAGTAGGGGGCAGTATAGACCTCTGCTGTTACTACAGTAGGGGGCAGTATAGACCTCTGCTGTTACTACCAGTAGGGGGCAGTATAGACCTCTGCTGTTACTACAGTAGGGGCAGTATAGACCTCTGCTGTTACTACAGTAGGGGCAGTATAGACCTCTGCTGTTACTACAGTAGGGGGCAGTATAGACCTCTGCTGTTACTACAGTAGGGGGCAGTATAGACCTCTGCTGTTACTACAGTAGGGGGCAGTATAGACCTCTGCTGTTACTACAGTAGGGGCAGTATAGACCTCTGCTGTTACTACAGTAGGGGCAGTATAGACCTCTGCTGTTACTACAGTAGGTGGCAGTATAGACCTCTGCTGTTACTACAGTAGGGGGCAGTATAGACCTCTGCTGTTACTACAGTAGGGGCAGTATAGACCACTGCTGTTACTACAGTAGGGGGCAGTATAGACCTCTGCTGTTACTACAGTAGGGGGCAGTATAGACCTCTGCTGTTACTACAGTAGGTGGCAGCATTGGCTCTCTCCAACCAAGCTCCTCTTTAAATATTCCATTTCTCCTTTTTTGAAGTGTAGCTCTTGCAGGAAAACCCCATCAGCTGAAAATATCTTTAAATATTCAAGAAACTTGTGCCCCCCCCATCATCATGAAGCCTGTGCACATGCCATTTAATACATTAGATTTACGTTGGCCTTCACATGTATAGAATCAAAGTTAACTGTTCCATCTGTCATTGAGAAACCAGAGGAATATGAGGAGGTGGACATTCCATGGATATGGAAGAGTATGAATACATAGTTATTGTATACCTTACATACATTACATATATAAAACCTATGAACATGTAGGCTGAGCAAACATTTAAAGAGAACACAAAAAACATTAAGCAAGTACTTCTTTGTACTTTGAGGCACTGTGCCTTTTTTTTTAGGGCTTCAAGATACTACTCCTCTCCTAATGTCTGTGGTTTATATGTCACTGTACATAGGAGAAAGACCGCGACTTAAATACTGTGGGTCAGTTTGTCGTAGCTTGTGAGTTAAATTCAAGTATAGTGGCTGGTGGAGCTCTACTTGTAGAGAGTAGGTCCACTGAAAGACCGAAGTGAGATGAGTGGAGGCACCACAGCCAGGCTCCTCGTCCTGATCCCTCGGATAGAGCCCATCTCTACTCTCACCAATAACCTCCAGTGGATCTTAACTACGAACAAACAAACAAACATGTATAACTTCACATCCTCTCCTAATTTGGCCAGAACTATTTTCATTTTTACAAAAAAATAAATGAAATGACATTGTAGTATACACCGAGTGTACAAAACATTAGGAACACATTCCTAATATTGAATTGCATCACCCCCTATGCCCTCAGAAAAGCCTCAATTTGGTCAGAGCAAGGACTCTATAAGGTGTCCACAGGGATGCTGGCCCATGTTGACTCCAATGCTTCCCACAGTTGTGTCAAGTTGGCTGGTAGTGGATTTTTATTCCAAATAGCTTGTTCCACCTCATCTCACAGATGAGATTATCCTGCTAAAAAATGTAATTTCCAGATGGATACACTGCTGTCATGAAGGGCAGTGATGTTCAGATATCTTGTGGCATTCAAACGTTGCTCCACTTTTATCAAGGAGCCCAATGTGTGCCATGAAAACACACCATCACAACCTGGTTCAGGTTATCAGTAAACCTACCAGGGTAGCTTGAAACAGCCCCTGTCTAGGGGTATCGTCGGATGGGGCCACAGTGTCTCCTGACCCCTCCTGTCTCAACCTCTAGTATTTATGCTGCAATAGTTTGTGTCGGGGGGAATTTAAAAAATATATATAATGTAACATTTATTTAACTAGGCTAGTTATTTAAGAAAAAAATCTTATTTACAATGACGGCCTACCTAGGGTCAGTCTGTTATATCTGGAGTATTTCTCCCGTCTTATCCAGTGTCCTGCGTTAATTTAAGTATGCTCCCTCTAATTCTATCTTTTCTTCTCCTCCCGGGGGACCCGAGACCTAGGACCATGCCTCAGGACTACCTGGCCTGATGACTCCTTGCTGTCCCCAGTCCACCGGGTCGTGCTGCTGCTCCAGTTTCAACTGTTCTGCCTGCAGCTATGGAACCCTGATCTGTTCACCGGACGTGCTACCTGTCCCAGACCTGCTGTTTTCAACTCGCTGGAGACAGCAGGAGAAGTAGAGATACTCTGAATGATCGGCTATGGAACCCTGACCTGTTCACCGGACGTGCTACCGTGTCCCGACCTGCTGTTTCCGACTCTCTCTCTCCACCGCACCTGCTGTCTCTAACGCTGAATGCTCAGCTATGAAAAGCCAACTGACATTTACTCCTGAGGTGTTGCACCCTCTACAACCACTGTGATTATTATTATTTGAGCCTGCTGGTCATCTATGAACATTTGAACATCTTGGCCATGGTACTTTTATAAATTCCATCCGGCACAGCCAGAAGAGGACTGGCCAGCCCTCAGAGCCTAGTTCCTCTCTAGGTTTCTTCTTGGGTTTATGCCTTTCTAAAGTTTTTAGCCCCCGTGCTTCTACATCTGCATTGCTTGCTGTTTGGGGTTTTAGGCTGGACACCGGCTGATGTAAAAAGGGCTTTATAAATAAATTGGATTGATAGATTGAAAGGAATGACATTGATCACATCTTTACTAACGCTGCTGATATTTAGCTTGAAAGCAGTATCCAAATCCATAGGATGTAGTGATCACAATATAGTGGCCATGTCTAGGAAAACCACAGTTCCAAAGGCTGGGTCTAATATAGTGTATAAGAGGACAGGCTGGGCCTAATATAGTGTATAAGAGGACAGGCTGGGCCTAATATAGTGTATAAGAGGACAGGCTGGGCCTAATATAGTGTATAAGAGGTCAGGCTGGGCCTAATATAGTGTATAAGAGGACAGGCTGGGCCTAATATAGTGTATAAGAGGACAGGCTGGGCCTAATATAGTGTATAAGAGGTCAGGCTGGGCCTAATATAGTGTATAAGAGGTCAGGCTGGGCCTAATATAGTGTATAAGAGGACAGGCTGGGCCTAATATAGTGTATAAGAGGACAGGCTGGGCCTAATATAGTGTATAAGAGGACAGGCTGGGCCTAATATAGTGTATAAGAGGTCAGGCTGGGCCTAATATAGTGTATAAGAGGACAGGCTGGGCCTAATATAGTGTATAAGAGGACAGGCTGGGCCTAATATAGTGTATAAGAGGTCAGACTGGGCCTAATATAGTGTATAAGAGGTCAGGCTGGGCCTAATATAGTGTATAAGAGGTCAGGCTGGGCCTAATATAGTGTATAAGAGGACAGGCTGGGCCTAATATAGTGTATAAGAGGACAGGCTGGGCCTAATATAGTGTATAAGAGGTCAGACTGGGCCTAATATAGTGTATAAGAGGTCAGGCTGGGCCTAATATAGTGTATAAGAGGTCAGGCTGGGCCTAATATAGTGTATAAGAGGACAGGCTGGGCCTAATATAGTGTATAAGAGGACAGGCTGGGCCTAATATAGTGTATAAGAGGTCAGACTGGGCCTAATATAGTGTATAAGAGGTCAGGCTGGGCCTAATATAGTGTATAAGAGGTCAGGCTGGGCCTAATATAGTGTATAAGAGGACAGGCTGGGCCTAATATAGTGTATGAGGTCAGGCTGGGCCTAATATAGTGTATAAGAGGACAGGCTGGGCCCAATATAGTGTATAAGAGGACAGGCTGGGCCTAATATAGTGTATAAGAGGACAGGCTGGGCCTAATATAGTGTATAAGAGGACAGGCTGGGCCTAATATAGTGTATAAGAGGTCAGGCTGGGCCTAATATAGTGTATAAGAGGACAGGCTGGGCCTAATATAGTGTATAAGAGGACAGGCTGGGCCTAATATAGTGTATAAGAGGTCAGGCTGGGCCTAATATAGTGTATAAGAGGTCAGGCTGGGCCTAATATAGTGTATAAGAGGACAGGCTGGGCCTAATATAGTGTATAAGAGGACAGGCTGGGCCCAATATAGTGTATAAGAGGACAGGCTGGGCCTAATATAGTGTATAAGAGGACAGACTGGGCCTAATATAGTGAATAAGAGGACAGGCTGGGCCTAATATAGTGAATAAGAGGACAGGCTGGGCCTAATATAGTGAATAAGACAGGCTGGGCCTAATATAGTGAATAAGACAGGCTGGGCCTAATATAGTGTATAAGAGGTCATTCAATAAGTGTTGTAGTGATTCCTTAGTTGATGATGTGACTAATATTGGTTGGTCTGTGGTGAATAATGAGGAGCAAACAAATGCTGCATTAGACACATTTATGAAATAGCTTATTCCAGTTACTAATAAGCATACAACCATTATGAAAAACGTTGGAGTACCTTAAATGAAATTCTGGGGGGGGAATCCATAGGCTGAATCAGATGGCTCATTCATCACAAAACCCACTGATATTGCCAACTACTTTAATGATTTTTTTTTCCATTTGCAAGATTAGCAAACTTAGGCATCATATGCCAGCAACAAACACTGACACATCCAAGTATAAATTATCAAATAATGAAAGGGTTAGGGTTAGCATTGTAATTTGGAGTTCTGTTAAGTGAGTGTAGAAGAGGAACAAATGATTGTTGTCTATCAACAATGACAAGCCTCTGAGGTCTGACAACTTGGATGGAAAATAACTGAGGATGATAGTGGATGATATTGCCACTCATATTTGCCATATCTTCAATTTAAGACTACTAGAGAGTGTGTGCCCTCAGGCCTGGAGGGAAGCTACAGTCATTCCGTTACCCAAGAAGAGTAAAAACCCCTTTACTGGCTCAAAAAGACGACCAATCAGCCTGTTACCAACCTTTAGTAAAATTCTGGAAAAATGTGTTTTTGACAAGATACAATCTTACTGATCATTGACCTGTTCAATAAGATGACCTGTTGACCTGTTCAGTAAGATGACCTGTTCAGTAAGATGACCTGTTGACCTGTTCAGTAAGATGACCTGTTCAGTAAGATGACCTGTTGACCTGTTCAGTAAGATGACCTGTTGACCTATTCAGTAAGATGACCTGTTCAGTAAGATGACCTGTTCAGTAAGATGACCTGTTGACCTATTCAGTAAGATGACCTGTTGACCAAGTTGACCTGTGTTGACCTGTTCAGTAAGATGACCTGTTGACCTATTCAGTAAGATGACCTGTTGACCAAGTTGACCTGTGTTGACCTGTTCAGTAAGATGACCTGTTGACCTGTGAAATATTAATTTTATTACAAGTGTATGTTATAATCACATCCAGACAACTTCCAGTGTCCATAAAATGACAAATCGTGTCCATATCAGAAGAAAATGGCTGATAATGACAGGGCTTTTCTTGCCTGAGATGGAAAAATACGTTTTCTTAAGAGGTTCAATATGTCCTTAATGTCGTGAGGTGCTCAAAAATAAGTATTTATTTTTAGTTTAAAAAAATCGTACCTGTTTTGTGTAATGTCCCAGCTGCAGATAGCTGAGTAGTGAACAGAGATATCATCAAAATCCATGTCAACAACCACACTGTGTTACATAACAGTGGATAGGGGAGGGAGGGGGAGGAGGCAGTACAACACTACATGCTGCGTCCCAAATTGCATCCTTTTTCCTATATATATATTGCACTACCAGAATCCTGGTCAACAGTAGCACACTAGATAGGAGGGGTATTTGAGACGCTAACATGGATTCATACCAGGTAACCTTCGACCTCATCCCCAGGCTATTGGGCACAGGAGGAAGAGTCTGTTATGGTGCGGTGTAATCTTGGCACCCCAGAATCAAAATCCTGTGTGAGCAGCCTGTTTTGCTTACGTTTGGTTCCTAGTGAACAGGTGTGGGAGTCAGACCACCAACCAGGAAACGTTAGTATGTTAGCCAGTATGTGAGGTAGGTTTCCTCTTTGGCCAGAGGATTGCTGCTCTACTCTCCTGGACAGTTGGTTCTGTTAGTGCATCAACAACAACATGATAAAAACATGATGAAGATGCTGCTGGACTCTTCAAGGGCTTTGGGCATCAAAGACCATCAAAACACCTGCATTGTTTACAAAAAAAGATAATTGGCAACCAACTGTTCTCAACAGACTACAACCTAACAGAAAAGAAACACTGCATATTTCCAATCAAAAACACATCTTTTGACCAATCGGTAAAATAATGTTAATTGTGTAGAAAAACAATCTGTAAAATAGCATTGAATCAGCTAAACTGTCAGGATCCCGTTGAACTCTTCATCTCTCTTCTCAAATCAACAGGACATAAAACAAATCTAGATGTAACATAAATATAGATTTTGAGAGGTGACATAGTATTTTTATATTCACTCAAAAATTCCTGTTCTTTTTCAAAGCTTTCTCACAAAAAAAAAAAACCCCAAAGTGTTTCTCTGTGAAATGTGTACAGAGCACTGAGCGTATACCAAGCTATTTATTTACCGATTTATTTTCAAGCTTTTTAAATTTTATTTCAGCTCGTGTCAAATTTGGCTGTTTTTTTTTTGTGTCACACGCGGAAACAACTTTGAAGACGACGAAAACAAAATGTCAAATCCTCAAAAGTTGTTTGGAGAAATGTCAACGTCACCGTCAACAGAGCCAGTTATTATCAGACGAAAACAAATCCTACTTTCTGATATAATGTTAAGGATATGTTAAAGAAAACCCCACTGAACGAGTCAGAAACATAAATAATCGTATTTGTCTCAGTAAAATATAAAACATAACAAAGTGAAACTTCATCACCAAAGGGGTGTTTTGGACACCCTAATATTAGTTTGGTCTCTACATTCGCTAATCCTTTGGCTGGTCGGTGGGACAGAACGCTTCTATAGGACAGCCTGTCTACGGTATCAGGGCCGTGTTCATTAGTGCACAACGTAGCAAAACGTTAAACACACGGAAAGCGTTCAGCAACAAAAATGAGTTTCTTTTTTGGACAAGTTTTCAGGTAGTCTGTTTTCTTCTGTTTGGTTTCTTGTGAATAGAACCCAGGCTATTTTGGTGTGCAACAAGGTACAGAACAGGGCTTCCAGACAGACAGAGTAGAGAGAGAGTAGAGAGAGTAGAGAGAGAGTGAGAGACAGAGAGTAGAGAGAGAGAGAGTAGAGAGAAAGTGATAGACAGACAGAGAGTAGAGAGAGAGAGAGAGAGAGAGAGAGAGAGAAGAGAGAGAGTGAGAGACGGACAGAGAGTAGAGAGAGAGTAGTCAGAGTAGAGAGAGAGTGAGAGAGTAGAGAGAGAGAGAGTAGAGAGAAAGTGATAGACAGACAGAGAGTAGAGAGAGAGTAGTCAGAGTAGAGAGAGAGTAGAGAGAGAGAGAGAGTAGAGAGAGAGAGAGAGAGAGAGTAGAGAGAGAGAGAGAGAGAGAGACAGAGTAGAGAGAGAGAGAGAGAGAGAGAGAGAGAACCATCCACTCTGCTCCATGGCTCTTCCCAGCAGGCCATTGTCTCACGTCAGATAGTGTCACTCCTACGGGGGGCTCATCCCTCAACCGATCTGTCACGTAGGACGTGGAACACATCTCTAATAATCTACATTTTGCTCTTCTGCCTTCCTAATTCTGAAAATAACTCTCTCTCTCTCTGTAGCTATGACACACTGTATACTACAGAAACCACGCTCAATCACTTGAGTAAACTCCAGTTAGCAGCCGAGTGCAGGGCTTGTTTGAATGGCCATACGGTAGATAGTTTGCCAGCTTGTAAGGCACCAAAGTTCTGGGACTGTTCTCAGAAATCAGCAGGTTTCTGACTGACAGCTGGCAGCGTGCCTTGCTACATTCAGCTGTGCTATAGAACTCGGCACACTAAATCACATCAGAACAAGATATCATGACAACTCATTTGTGCATTAGCTAGAATTTACTAGGATTATTCAGCATTGAGTGTGTGTGTGTGTGTGTGTGTGTGTGTGTGTGTGTGTGTGTGTGTGTGTGTGTGTGTGTGTGTGTGTGTGTGTGTGTGTGTGTGTGTGTGTGTGTGTGTGTGTGTGTGTGTGTGTGTGTGTGTGTGTGAACTCGCATTGTTAGCATCCCTGCCTTTCATTATGGATTGATTTGAGACTGGTACAGCCAGCAAGCAGACACTAGCTACTGTAGCTGACGCGTTAGCTAGCTAATTTTAGTATACATTACGAATTTCATAAATACTGATTCTTCCAACCACATAACACCTTCGTTAGATGTAGAATTAGGTAGTGAAGATTTATTAGCTTCAGGGTGATATTTTTGGTCAGATTAAATCTGACTCCAGGTTGATATTTCCGGTCAGATTAAATCTGACTCCAGGGTGATATTTCCGGTCAGATTAACTCTGACTCCAGGGTGATATTTCCGGTCAGATTAACTCTGACTCCAGGGTGATATTTCCGGTCAGATTAACTCTGACTCCAGGGTGATATTTCCGGTCAGATTAAATCTGACTCTTTCAGATGATGTAGAGGCTTTTAGCAGACGATCGTAACATTCCGGAATGTTAGCACAGCATATTGCGGCCAAACTTATTTTTAGCTATCCCATGAGTGTTTGCAAGTTATCAGACAGATCAGTCAGATTACCTCTGACAATGCCCAGCAGGTGATATTTCGGTCAAATAGAAAACAAAACTGAAAACTTCAGTCTGTAGACCCAAAAGCCCATTTCCTTGGTAATCTCCCGTCGAGAGTATCTGTGTCTGTGTGTGACACTGGTAACTCGGGTAGAGAAGCGTTTGAGATGTTATGTCCACTTTCCAAGGGGAGCTGGCCGTGTCAGATTCCTCTGTTTCTGACTCCTGGGTTGATATTTCCTGTCAATACTAAATCAGACTCCAGGGCACTGAAACACACAGAGAAATGGGTCACACTGAAACACACTGACACTGAAACACAGGGTGATATTTAACACACTCAGAAACACACTGAAACACACAGGGAGATATTTCGGTTCAGACTGAAACACACTGAAACACCAGGGTGATAGTTTAACGGTCAGAAAACTCTGACTCCAGGAGTGATATTTCCGGTCAAACTGAAACACACTGAAACACACAGAGAGATATTTGGTCAAACTGAAAACACTGACACACAGGAGATGGATATTTCGGTCAGATTAAATCTGACTCTTTCAGATGATGTAGAGGCTTCGTTTAGCAGAGAGATCGTAACACACAGGAATGTTAGCACAGCATATTGCGTGTTAACCAAACTTATTTTTAGCTATCCCATGAGTGTTTGCAAGTTATCAGACAGATCAGTGCAGGCGGCCGTTGTGCTACCTGACGTGAGACAATGCCCAGCAGGCAGGATGGGACGTTCCGACTGACTGGGTTTCACAAATAGAAACACCAAAACTAAAAAGGAAAACTTCAGTCTGTAGACCCAAAAGCCCATTAACACACAGGTAATCTCCCGTAACACACAGAGAGTATCTGTGTCTGTGTGTGACAGAGATGGTAACACACAGAGAGATGGTCGTTTGAGATGTTATGTCCACTTTCACACAGAGAGAGCTGTTAACACACAGAGAGATGGTCAATCTTCCTCTGATTTCTGTCTCCTGTGGAGATGTCCTGTTAAAAACTGGAACACACAGAGATCCCACGCTGCAAGGCACTGAAACACACAGAGAAATGGTCGTGTTAACACACTGAAACACACAGAGAGATGGTCGTGTTAACACACTGAAACACACAGAGAGATGGCCGTGTTAACACACTGAAACACACAGAGAGATGGCCGTGTTAACACACAGAGAGATGGTCGTGTTAACACACTGAAACACACAGAGAGATGGTCGTGTTAACACACTGAAACACACAGAGAGGTGGCCGTGTTAACACACTGAAACACACAGAGAGATGGTCGTGTTAACACACTGAAACACACAGAGAGATGGTCGTGTTAACACACTGAAACACACAGAGAGATGGTCGTGTTAACACACTGAAACACACTGAAACACACAGAGAGATGGTCGTGTTAACACACTGAAACACACAGAGAGATGGTCGTGTTAACACACTGAAACACACAGAGATGGTCGTGTTAACACACTGAAACACACAGAGATGGTCGTGTTAACACACTGAAACACTAGTAGGGACGGAGAACGTTCAGCCTCGTAGGGACGGAGAACGTTCAGCCTGCTGCACTGAAACACTAGTAGGGATGGAGAACATTCAGCCTGCTGCACTGAAACACTAGTAGGGACGGAGAACGTTCAGCCTGCTGCACTGAAACACTAGTAGGGACGGAGAACATTCAGCCTGCTGCACTGAAACACTAGTAGGGATGGAGAACATTCAGCCTGCTGCACTGAAACACTAGTAGGGACAGAGAACGTTCAGCCTGCTGCACTGAAACACTAGTAGGGACGGAGAACGTTCAGCCTGCTGCACTGAAACACGAGTAGGGATGGAGAACATTCAGCCTCGTAGGGACGGAGAACATTCAGTCTGCTGCACTGAAACACTAGTAGGGACGGAGAACATTCAGCCTGCTGCACTGTAACACTAGTAGGGATGGAGAACATTCAGCCTCGTAGGGACGGAGAACATTCAGCCTGCTGCACTGTAACACTAGTAGTGATGGAGAACATTCAGCCTCGTAGGGACGGAGAACATTCAGCCTGCTGCACTGTAACACTAGTAGGGATGGAGAACATTCAGCCTGGTAGGGACGGAGAACATTCAGCCTGCTGCACTGTAACACTAGTAGGGACGGAGAACATTCAGCCTGCTGCACTGAAACACTAGTAGGGACGGAGAACATTCAAATCAAATCAAATACAACAGGTGGAGACTGTCGTGTCTTTGGCATCATTAAAACTGAAGACCTATTTAACAAATAGCCGTCTTTGTATCAAAGATAATTGTGTAGTCTAGAGCGATTTTCTGGGTTAGCTAGCCTGCTATTGTCGTTCTTTTAACGCAACGTAACGTAATCAACACTGCTAGCTAGCCCCCGAATAGCAGCACTGTAGAAACTATTACACTCAACGGAACGGCTTGATTAGTGTAGTGTCAACAACGCAGCCACTGCCAGCTAGCCTACAAAGTCAACAACGCAGCCACTGCCAGCTAGCCTACTTCAGCAGTACTGTATCATTTTAATCATTTTAGTCAATAAGATTCTTGCTACGTAAGCTTAACTTTCTGAACATTCAAGACGTGTAGTCCACTTGTCATTCCAATCTCCTTTGCATTAGTGTAGCCTCTTCTGTAGCCTGTCAACTATGTGTCTGTCTATCCCTGTTCTCTCCTCTCTGCACAGACCATACAAACGCTCCACACCGCGTGGCCGCGGCCACCCTAATCTGGTGGTCCCAGCGCGCACGACCCACGTGGAGTTCCAGGTCTCCGGTAGCCTCTGGAACTGCTGATCTGCGGCCAACAAGGCAGAGTTCATCTCAGCCTATGCCTCCCTCCAGTCCCTCGACTTCCTGGCACTGACGGAAACATGGATCACCACAGACAACACTGCTACTCCTACTGCTCTCTCTTCGTCCGCCCACGTGTTCTCGCACACCCCGAGAGCTTCTGGTCAGTGGGGTGGTGGCACCGGGATCCTCATCTCTCCCAAGTGGTCATTCTCTCTTTCTCCCCTTACCCAATCTGTCTATCGCCTCCTTTGAATTCCATGCTGTCACAGTTACCAGCCCTTTCAAGCTTAACATCCTTATCATTTATCGCCCTCCAGGTTCCCTCGGAGAGTTCATCAATGAGCTTGATGCCTTGATAAGCTCCTTTCCTGAGGACGGCTCACCTCTCACAGTTCTGGGCGACTTTAACCTCCCCACGTCTACCTTTGACTCATTCCTCTCTGCCTCCTTTCCACTCCTCTCCTCTTTTGACCTCACCCTCTCACCTTCCCCCCCTACTCACAAGGCAGGCAATACACTCGACCTCATCTTTACTAGATGCTGTTCTTCCACTAACCTCATTGCAACTCCCCTCCAAGTCTCCGACCACTACCTTGTATCCTTTTCCCTCTCGCTCTCATCCAACACTTCCCACACTGCCCCTACTCGGATGGTATCGCGCCGTCCCAACCTTCGCTCTCTCTCCCCCGCTACTCTCTCCTCTTCCATCCTATCATCTCTTCCCTCTGCTCAAACCTTCTCCAACCTATCTCCTGATTCTGCCTCCTCAACCCTCCTCTCCTCCCTTTCTGCATCCTTTGACTCTCTATGCACCCTATCCTCCAGGCCGGCTCGGTCCTCCCCTCCCGCTCCGTGGCTCGACGACTCATTGCGAGCTCACAGAACAGGGCTCCGGGCAGCCGAGCGGAAATGGTGGAAAACTCACCTCCCTGCGGACCTGGCATCCTTTCGCTTCCTCCGCTCTACATTTTCCTCTTCTGTCTCTGCTGCTAAAGCCACTTTCTACCACTCTAAATTCCAAGCTTCTGCCTCTAACCCTAGGAAGCTCTTTGCCACCTTCTCCTCCCTCCTGAATCCTCCTCCCCCTTCCCCCCTCCTCCCTCTCTGCAGACCATTTTGAAAAGAAGGTCGACGACATCCGATCCTCGTTTGCTAAGTCAAACGACACCGCTGGTTCTGCTCACACTGCCCTACCCTGTGCTCTGACCTCTTTCTCCCCTCTCTCCAGATGAAATCTCGCGTCTTGTGACGGCCGGCCGCCCAACAACCTGCCCGCTTGACCCTATCCCCTCCTCTCTTCTCCAGACCATTTCCGGAGACCTCCCTTACCTCACCTCGCTCATCAACTCATCCCTGACCGCTGGCTACGTCCCTTCCGTCTTCAAGAGAGCGAGAGTTGCACCCCTTCTGAAAAAACCTACACTCGATCCCTCCGATGTCAACAACTACAGACCAGTATCCCTTCTTTCTTTTCTCTCCAAAACTCTTGAACGTGCCGTCCTTGGCCAGCTCTCCCGCTATCTCTCTCATAATGACCTTCTTGATCGAAATCAGTCAGGTTTCAAGACTAGTCATTCAACTGAGACTGCTCTTCTCTGTATCACGGAGGCGCTCCGCACCGCTAAAGCTAACTCTCTCTCCTCTGCTCTCATCCTTCTAGACCTATCGGCTGCCTTCGATACTGTGAACCATCAGATCCTCCTCTCCACCCTCTCCGAGTTGGGCATCTCCGGCGCGGCCCACGCTTGGATTGCGTCCTACCTGACAGGTCGCTCCTACCAGGTGGCGTGGCGAGAAACTGTCTCCTCACCACGCGCTCTCACCACTGGTGTCCCCCAGGGCTCTGTTCTAGGCCCTCTCCTATTCTCGCTATACACCAAGTCACTTGGCTCTGTCATAACCTCACATGGTCTCTCCTATCATTGCTATGCAGACGACACACAATTAATCTTCTCCTTTCCCCCTTCTGATGACCAGGTGGCGAATCGCATCTCTGCATGTCTGGCAGACATATCAGTGTGGATGACGGATCACCACCACAAGCTGAACCTCGGCAAGACGGAGCTGCTCTTCCTCCCGGGGAAGGACTGCCCGTTCCATGATCTCGCCATCACGGTTGACAACTCCATTGTGTCCTCCTCCCAGAGCGCTAAGAACCTTGGCGTGATCCTGGACAACACCCTGTCGTTCTCAACTAACATCAAGGCGGTGGCCCGTTCCTGTAGGTTCATGCTCTACAACATCCGCAGAGTACGACCCTGCCTCACACAGGAAGCGGCGCAGGTCCTAATCCAGGCACTTGTCATCTCCCGTCTGGATTACTGCAACTCGCTGTTGGCTGGGCTCCCTGCCTGTGCCATTAAACCCCTACAACTCATCCAGAACGCCGCAGCCCGTCTGGTGTTCAACCTTCCCAAGTTCTCTCACGTCACCCCGCTCCTCCGCTCTCTCCACTGGCTTCCAGTTGAAGCTCGCATCCGCTACAAGACCATGGTGCTTGCCTACGGAGCTGTGAGGGGAACGGCACCTCAGTACCTCCAGGCTCTGATCAGGCCCTACACCCAAACAAGGGCACTGCGTTCATCCACCTCTGGCCTGCTCGCCTCCCTACCACTGAGGAAGTACAGTTCCCGCTCAGCCCAGTCAAAACTGTTCGCTGCTCTGGCCCCCCAATGGTGGAACAAACTCCCTCACGACGCCAGGACAGCGGAGTCAATCACCACCTTCCGGAGACACCTGAAACCCCACCTCTTTAAGGAATACCTAGGATAGGATAAAGTAATCCTTCTCACCCCCCCCCCCTTTAAGATTAGATGCACTATTGTAAAGTGACTGTTCCACTGGATGTCATAAGGTGAATGCACCAATTTGTAAGTCGCTCTGGATAAGAGCGTCTGCTAAATGACTTAAATGTAAATGTAACTCTGTAATTATTATTAGGTGATTAAACTACTTATTAATCAGAAGACTAATTGATCAAATATTAAAATATCTGAAAAGTTATATTAGGAAAATTATAATTAAATTAGTCCTTGGTGCCCAGACTTCCTCGTTAATTACAGTTACGTGATTAACCTTTTTGGGATAGGGGGCAGAGTTCCAGAACTTTTCTGAAGGAATTCTCCGGTTGGAACATTATTGATGTTTTATGTTAACATCCTAAAGATTGATTCCATACATCGTTTGACATGTTTCTAAAGGAATGTAATGGAACTTTTCGAGTTTTGTCTGGAAGAAGTGCCTGTGCCTCATAAAGATGGATTACTGGGCTGAACACGCTAACAACAAGTGGCTATTTGGACATAAATGACGGACTTTATGGAACAAATCAGTCATTTATTGTCAAACTGGGATTCCTGGGAATGCCTTCTGATGAAGATCATCAAAGGTAAGTGAATATTTATGGTGTTGTTTCTAACTCTGTTGACTCCTAAATGGCGGATATTCCTCTGGCTGTTTTGGGTTCTGAGCGCCGTTCTCAGATTATGCTTTTTCCATTATTATTATTATTTTTTTAAATCTGACACAGCATTAACAATATATCTATAATTCCATGTGTATAACTTGTATTTTCATCTACATTTATGACGAGTATTTCTGTTGAATTGATGTGGCTATGCAAAATCACTGGATGTTTTTGGAACTAGTGAATGTAACGCGCCAATGTAAACTCATATTTTCATAAATATGAACTTTATCAAACAAAACATACATGTATTGTGTAACATGAAGTCCTATGAGTGTCATCTGATGAAGATCATCAAAGGTTAGTGATTCATTTCATCTCTATTTGTGCTTTTTGTGACTCCTCTCTTTGGCTGGAAAAATGGCTGTGTTTTTCTGTGGCTTGGTGGTGACCTAACATAATCGTTTGTGGTGCTTTCGCTGTAAAGCCTATTTGAAATCGGACACTGTGGTGGGATTAACAACAAGATTACCTTTAATACGGTATGAAATACATGTATGTTTGTTAATTATGAGATTTATGTTTTGAATTTGGTGCCCTGCACTTTCACTGGCTGTCATCATATCGATCCCGTTATCTTTAATTCTGTGAATAACACTTGTATCTTTTATCAATGTTTATTATGAGTATTTCTACAAAAATCACCGGATGTTTTGGAATCAAAACATTACTGCACATAAGGCGCCAATGTAAACTGAGATTTTATGCACATTATCGAACAAAACATACAGGTATTGTGTAATATGATGTCCTATGAGTGTCATCTGATGAAGATCAACGATCAGTGATTAATTTGATCTATACTTCTGCTTTTTGTGACTCCTATCTTTGGCTGAAAAAATGGCTGTGTTTTTTTTTTTGATGGTTTGATGGCCAGATTGGGAATTTAGCCAGGGCACCGGGGTTAACACCCCAACTCTTACGATAAGTGTCATGGGATATTTAATGACGTCAGAGAGTCAGGACACCCGTTTAACGTCCCATTCGAAAGACGGCACCCTACACCCTGGCCCTCAAACCATCACGGTCACCTAATAATCCCCAGTTTACAATTGGCTCTTTCATCCCCCTCCTCTCCCCTGTAACTATTCCCCAGGTCGTTGCTGCAAATGAGAACGTGTTCTCAGTCAACTTACCTGGTAAAATAACGGATAAATAAATAAAACAAAGGGCAGTGTCCCCAATCACTGCCCTGGGGCATTGGGATGTTTTTTAGACCAGAGGAAAGAGTGCATCCTACTGGCCCTCTAACACCACTTCCAGAAGCATCTGGTCTCCATCCAGGGACTGACCAGGACCAACCCTGCTTAGCTTCAGAAGCAAGCCAGCAGTGGTATGCAGGGTGGTATGCTGCTGACCAGGACCAATCCTGCTTAGCTTCAGAAGCAAGCCAGCATCAACAGGTATATGTTGTATAGTTTAGTTAGTTAGTTCCTTGTGTTTTGTCTTTTAGAGCAAACGGTACATTGGTCCAATTTGTATATTTACTATAATATTCAATGATTTCTATACAATGTCAATATATTTTGTATTAACGTGAGGGATTAATTTGTGCTATTGATTACAGTAGAACAAGCTATTCAATACCGGTTTAGGAGTGTCCACTTGGTAAATGTTGATGTTTCTCAGGTACTATTTTAGCTCAATACAGTACAAGTCATCACAAGTGTGACACGTGTTTGTGCTACTGTATGTTGAAGACCAAGACATAGAACTTATTTCAACATATTGATTATGAATTTGGACATGAAAGAAAAACAGTGCTTTGACACCCAAACAGGAAGCAGCAACAGTACCGTTATCAAATTATGTTTTAGGAAAATTTAAAAAAATAATAATAATAATAATTAATAGACAGGTAAAAACGACACAACGAGCCTAAAAACCTAATATGATGAATTGATTTTGATGATATTACTGAAAATACATTGGATCAATAAGAAACGTTTTGCTTTGCAACCTGTACTACCACCTGAATTAAATGGACACCTGATAACATGAGCCAGTGGTCTGTTGTAGTCTCCTGCAGTTACCTTCTCATAGTACTGGATGTTGTGGTCGGCCATGCCAGTGAGTAACTGTCTGAAGTCTTGTGTCTTGTTGTTCTGCCACTGGTCCCAGTCTGACTTCAGGTCAGCGTTAAAACACTCCACTCTGTCCTGGCACTTCTCCACGTCTGTAGGCACCTGTTGTAGAGAGGGGACAGAACTAAGCACCTGCAGTAGAGAGGACAGGGGACAGAACTAAGCACCTGCTGTAGAGAGGGGACAGAACTAAGCACCTGCAGTAAAGAGGACAGAACTAAGCACCTGCTGTAGAGAGGGGACAGAACTAAGCACCTGCAGTAGAAAGGACAGGGGACAGAACTAAGCACCTGCAGTAGAGAGGACAGGGGATAGAACTAAGCACCTGCTGTAGAGAGGACAGGGGACAGAACTAAGCACCTGCTGTAGACAGGGGACAGAACTAAGCACCTGCTGTAGACAGGGGACAGAACTAAGCACCTGCTGTAGACAGGGGACAGAACTAAGCACCTGCTGTAGAGAGGGGACTGAACTAAGCACCTGCTGGAGAGAGGGGACTGAACTAAGCACCTGCAGTAAAGAGGACAGGGGACAGAACTAAGCACCTGCTGTAGAGAGGGGACAGAACTAAGCACCTGCAGTAGAGAGGACAGGGAACAGAACTAAGCACCTGCTGTAGAGAGGACAGGGGACAGAACTAAGTACCTGCTGTAGAGAGGGGACAGGGAACAGAACTAAGCACCTGCTGTAGAGAGGGGACAGAACTAAGCACCTGCTGGAGAGAGGGGACAGAACTAAGCACCTGCTGGAGAGAGGGGACAGAACTAAGCACCTGCTGTAGAGAGGACAGGGGACAGAACTAAGCACCTGCTGTAGAGAGGGGACAGAACTAAGCACCTGCTGTAGAGAGGACAGGGAACAGAAGTAACAGAAATAAGCATGGGAGTATGGGTAAACAGCTAGGGACACATACCGCAGCGCTCGAAGCAAGGCACTATGGGTAACTGCTAGGGACACATACCGCAGCGCTCAAAGCAAGGCACTATGGGTAAACTGCTAAGAACACATACTGTAGCGCTCGAAGCAAGGCTTTATGGACATGTGGCTCTGCTTGGAGTCTGCTTCAATGGGCATAGCACTACGCTAAAAAGGGCTAAAGGAATGGTTGGGGAAAAGCCTAGATCATTAGCATTAGCATTGACTTTGTGCAAGCCTAGATCATTAGAATTAGCATTTACTTAGTGCAAGCCTCGATCATTAGCATTAACATTGACTTACTGCAAGCCTCGGTCATTAGAATTAGCATTGACTTAGTGCAAGCCTCGATCATTAGCATTAACATTGACTTACTGCAAGCCTCGATCATTAGAATTAGCATTGACTTAGTGCAAGCCTCGATCATTAGCATTAGCATTGACTTACTGCAAGCCTACATCATTAGCATTAGCATTGACTTAGTACAGAATTAGCACTGGATCATTACCACTGTACCACTGTCAACTACACTTGTTGCTTGCCTGCTCAGGAATGTCACATTCTTCATAGCTACTGTAGGTATGAGGAAAACTGATCCAGACAGAGAAAAACATGTACTTATTAGTTTTATGACCTGCTATTAAACTAAGCTGTCTAAGTTTAAGCTTGTCTGTGTTCGGGTAACTGGTTTAGAGACATTGCTGTAGGCTCCTATGGATCTCAAAATGGCACCCTATCCCCCTATATAGTGCACTATTTTTGGCGAAGGCCCATTGAGTTTTGACTAGACTAACCTTGGCTGTTGGTCTCTCTTCTTTACGGAGCGCAGCAGCTTCCCGTTTGGCCTCATATTCTGCCTGGACGTTGTCCCTCTTCTTCAGAACAGCCTGGCAGAGCAGAAAGATACCAGATGTTATATCTATTCCACTCTCACATTCATACTGTTCATCATTACAATCCACACTTCTTATTCAAATCATAGTATAATATCTGTTTTTAAAGGTGGAAAGGTGGAGGAAAAACAAATTCTCCAACTCAACTCCTCTTCTGTAGAAACAAGACTGGGTTCGTTAGTAGAGAGATGTGACTGAAACAAGACTGGGTTAGAAACCAGACTGGGTTAGTTAGTAGAGAGATGTGACTGAAACCAGACTGGGTTAGAAACCAGACTGGGTTAGTTAGTAGAGAGATGTGACTGAAACCAGACTGGGTTAGAAACCAGACTGGGTTAGTTAGTAGAGAGATGTGACTGAAACCAGACTGGGTTAGAAACCAGACTGGGTTAGTTAGTAGAGAGATGTGACTGAGACAACACTGGGTTAGTTAGTAGAGAGATGTGACTGAAACCAGACTGGGTTCGTTAGTAGAGAGATGTGACTGAAACAAAGTAGAGATGTGACTGGGTTAGAGATATGACTGAGACAACACTGGGTTAGAAACCAGACTGGGTTAGTTAGTAGAGAGATGTGACTGAAACAAGACTGGGTTAGTTAGTAGAGAGATATGACTGAAACAAGACTGGGTTAGAAACCAGACTGGGTTAGTTAGTTACTAGAGAGATGTGACTGAAACCAGACTGGGTTCGTTAGTTACTAGAGAGATGTGACTGAAACCAGACTGGGTTCGTTAGTAGAGAGATGTGACTGAAACCAGACTGGGTTCGTTAGTAGAGAGATGTGACTGAAACCTGACTGGGTTCGTTAGTAGAGAGATGTGACTGAGACAACACTGGGTTAGAAACCAGACTGGGTTAGTTAGTAGAGAGATGTGACTGAAACCAGACTGGGTTAGTTAGTAGAGAGATGTGACTGAAACCTGACTGGGTTCGTTAGTAGAGAGATGTGACTGAGACAACACTGGGTTAGAAACCAGACTGGGTTAGTTAGTAGAGAGATGTGACTGAAACAAGACTGGGTTAGAAACAAGACTGGGTTAGTTAGTAGAGAGATGTGACTGAGACAACACTGGGTTAGTTAGTAGAGAGATGTGACTGAAACACGACTGGGTTCGTTACTAGAGAGATGTGACTGAAACAAGACTGGATTACAGCCTTATTCTAAAAGGGATTAAATTGTTTCCCCCCCCATCAATCTACACACAATACCCCACAATGACATCACAATACCCCACAATGACATCACAATACCCCACAATGACATCACAATACCCCACAATGACATCACAATACCCCACAATGACATCACAATACCCCATCAATCTACACACAATATCCCATAAAGAAAAATCAAAAACAGGTTCAGACATTTTTGCAAATGTACTATAAATAAACTGAAATATTACATTTACATAAGTATTCAGACCCTTTACTCAGTACTTTGTTAAAGCACCTTTGGCAGCAATTACAGCCTCAAGTCTTCTTGGGTATGACGCTACAAGCTTGGCACAACTGTATTTGGGGAGTTTCTCCCATTCTTCTCTTCAGATCCTCTCAAGCTCTGTCAGGATGGATGGGGAGCGTCGCTGTACAGCTATTTTCAGGTCACTCCAGAGATGTTCGATCGGGTTCAAGTCCGGGCTCTGGCTGCATTGTCTTGGCTGTGTGCTTAGGGTCGTTGTCCTGTTGGAAGGTAAACCTTCGCCCCAGTCTGAGGTCCTGAGCGTTCTGGAGCATGTTTTCATCAAGGATCTCTGTACTTTGCTCCTTCATCTTTCTCTCGATCCTGACTAGTCTCCCAGTCCCTGCCGCTGAAAAACATCCCCACACATGATGCTGCCACCACCATGCTTCACCGTAGGGATGGTGCCACCACCATGCTTCACCATAGGGATGGTGCCACCACCATGCTTCACCATAGGGATGGTGCCACCACCATGCTTCACCATAGGGATGGTGCCACCACCATGCTTCACCATAGGGATGGTGCCACCACCATGCTTCACCATAGGGATGGTGCCACCACCATGCTTCACCATAGGGATGGTGCCAGGTTTCCTCCAGACGTGATGCTTGACATTCAAGCCAAAGAGTTCCATCTTGTTTCCATCAGACCAGAGAATCTTGTTTCTCATGGTCAGAGTCCTTTAGGTGCCTTTTGGCAAACTCCAAGCGTGCTGTCATGTGCCTTTTACTGAGGAGTGGCTTCCGTCTGGCCACTCAACCATAAAGGCCTGATTGGTAGAGTGCTGCAGAAATTGTTGTGCTTCTGGAAGGTTCTCCCATCTCCACAGAGGAACTGACCAAGGCCCTTCTTCCCTGATTAATTCCTTCTTCCCTGACTCTAGGAAGAGTCTTGGTGGTTCCAAACTTCTTCCATTTTAAGAATGATAGAGGCCACTGTGTTCTTGGGGACCTTCAAAGCTGCAGAAATGTTTTGGGACCCTTCCCCAGATCGGTGCCTCGACACAATCCTGTCTCGGAGCTCTACGGACAATTCCTTCTACCTCATGGCTTGGTTTTTGCTCTGACATTGTACTGTCAACTGTGGGACCTTATATAGATTTACCACAGTTGGACTCCAATCAAGTTCTAGAAACATCTCAAGGACGATCAATGGAAACAGGATGCACTTGAGCTCAAATTCGAGTCTCATAGCAAAGGGTCTGAATACTTATGTAAATAATATTTTTGTAAAGGTATATTTTTATTTATACCCCCCCTTTGTCTCCCCAATTTCTTGACTGGGTTAGTTAGTAGAGAGATGTGACTGAGACAACACTGGGTTAGTTAGTAGAGAGATATGACTGAAACCAGACTGGGTTAGTTAGTAGAGAGATGTGACAGAGACAACACTGGGTTAGTTAGTAGAGAGATGTGACTGAGACAACACTGGGTTAGTTAGTAGAGAGATGTGACAAACAAGACTGGTTTAATTAGTAGAGAGATGTGACTGAAAACAGACTGGGTGAGTTAGTAGAGAGATGTGACTGAGACAACACTGGGTTAGTTAGTAGAGAGATGTGACTGAGACAACACTGGGTTAGTTAGTAGAGAGATGACTGACAACACTGGGTTAGTTAGTTAGTTAGTTAGTTAGTTAGTTAGTTAGTTAGTTAGTTAGTTAGTTAGTTAGTTAGTGTGATGTGAAGGAAATATGACTGGGTTAGTTAGTTAGTTAGTTAGTTAGTTAGTTAGTTAGTTAGTTAGCAGAGTGGTGTGACTGAAACAACACTGGGTTGGGTGGAACCAGAGTCATATGTAGAGAAAGTCCCTGGCTGTGGTTAGAACTAAGGAACGTGTTGGAGGTCAGAGGTCAGGGTCAAATGGGAGACATGTGGTTGGAACTAAGGAACGTGTTGGAGGTCAGACTTACCTTCATGGACTCGATATAGAGGACATATTCTCGGAGCACGGGCAGGAAGTCTCCGCTCATATCCTGGGTGAGTTCGTCCAGGGCGATGGAGCAGTTAGCCATGCAGCTGGCCACGCCCTCCAGAGGCCCCTGTAGCTCCACCTCCGACGCCGCCCAGGTGGTGTAGACTGGACCGTACTCCTTCAGCTCTGCTAGGTACTCTACACACACGCGCGCACACACACACACACACACACACACACACACACACACACACACACACACACACACACACACACACACACACACACACACACACACACACACACACACACACACACACACACACACACACACACACACACACACACACACACACACACACACACACACACACACACACAGGGGAAGAGTAAGGGACGCAGAGTCAAAACCCAGCTGGTGTAGAATGGACCATAATCCTTTGGCTCCAAAATGTACTTTAGAGAGAGAGAGACAGAGAGGGGAAGAGCAGACCGAGATCACACAGTGAGACAGTCTGACAGAGTCCCAGCACACAGAGACAGTCTGACAGAGTCCCAGCACACAGAGACAGTCTGACAGAGTCCCAACACAGAGAGACAGTCTGACAGAGTCCCAGCACAGAGAGACAGTCTGACAGAGTCCCAGCACAGAGAGACAGTCTGACAGAGAGTCCCAGCACAGAGAGACAGTCTGACAGAGAGTCCCAGCACAGAGAGACAGTCCGACAGAGAGTCCCAGCACAGAGAGACAGTCCGACAGAGAGTCCCAGCACACAGAGACAGTCTGACAGAGAGTCCCAGCACACAGAGACAGTCTGACAGAGAGTCCCAGCACAGAGACAGTCTGACAGAGAGTCCCAGCACACAGAGACAGTCCGACAGAGAGTCCCAGCACAGAGAGACAGTCTGACAGTTTGAAGTATGAACAAGACAGTTATGTTACCCACCAGACTGTTCTTTGATGATTCTCTGTGCTATTCTGTCGATAGTACCCAGCTTCTGCGTGAACATATCCAGGTAATCTCCCATAGCAGAAAACTCCACGGGTCGGCCCCTCAGCTTGTACCCTCCTGTCACGTACTTCACCGACTCCCCCATCTTAGAGAGCAGGGCTAGGCCTTGTCTCTTATTCAGGTCCTGAGGAGAAACCACAACACGCAGGTTAACAACACAACACGCAGGTTAACACCACACCACACCACACAGGTTAACACCACAACACAACACACTGGTTAACACCACAACACGCAGGTTAACACCACACCACAACACGCAGGTTAACACCACAACACGCAGGTTAACACCACACCACAACACGCAGGTTAACACCACAACACGCAGGTTAACACCACAACACGCAGGTTAACACCACAACACAACACGCAGGTTAACACCACAACACAACACGCAGGTTAACACCACAACACAACACGCAGGTTAACAACACAACACGCAGGTTAACACCACAACACAACACGCAGGTTAACAACACAACACGCAGGTTAACACCACAACACAGCACGCAGGTTAACACCACAACACGCAGGTTAACACCACAACACAACACGCAGGTTAATACCACAACACGCAGGTTAATACCACAACACAACACGCAGGTTAACACCACAACACAACACGCAGGTTAACAACACAACTCGCAGGTTAACACCACAACACCACACGCAGGTTAACACCACACCACCACACGCAGGTTAACACCACAACACGCAGGTTAACACCACAACACGCAGGTTAACACCACAACACAACACGCAGGTTAACACCACAACACAACACGCAGGTTAACACGCAGGTTAACAACACAACAAGGTTAACACCACAACACAACACGCAGGTTAAGGTTAACACCACAACACGCAGGTTAACACCACAACACGCAGGTTAACACCACAGGTTAACACCACAACACAACACGCAGGTTAACAACACAACACGCAGGTTAACACCACAACACAACACGCAGGTTAACAACACAACACGCAGGTTAACACCACAACACAACACGCAGGTTAACACAACAACACGCAGGTTAACACCACAACACGCAGGTTAACACCACACCACGCAGGTTAACATCACACCACAACACGCAGGTTAACATCACACCACAACACGCAGGTTAACACCACAACACAACACGCAGGTTAACACCACAACACGCAGGTTAACACCACAACACAACACACTGGTTAACACCACAACACAACCCGCAGGTTAACACCACAACACAACCCGCAGGTTAACACCACAACACAACCCGCAGGTTAACACCACAACACAACACGCAGGTTAACACCACAACACAACACGCAGGTTAACACCACAACACGCAGGTTAACACCACAACACGCAGGTTAACACCACAACACGCAGGTTAACACCACAACACGCAGGTTAACACCACAACACGCAGGTTAACACCACAACACGCAGGTTAACACCACAACACGCAGGTTAACACCACAACACGCAGGTTAAGACCACAACACAACACGCAGGTTAACACCACAACACGCAGGTTAACACCACAACACGCAGGTTAACACCACAACACGCAGGTTAACACCACAACACAACACGCAGGTTAACACCACAACACAACACGCAGGTTAACACCACAACACAACACGCAGGTTAACACCACAACACGCAGGTTAACACCACAACACGCAGGTTAACACCACAACACGCAGGTTAACAACACAGGTTAACACCACAACACGCAGGTTAACACCACAACACGCAGGTTAACACCACAACACGCAGGTTAACACCACAACACGCAGGTTAACACCACAACACGCAGGTTAACACCACAACACCACACGCAGGTTAACACCACAACTCGCAGGTTAACACCACAACACGCAGGTTAACACCACAACACGCAGGTTAACACCACAACACGCAGGTTAACACCACAACACAACACGCAGGTTAACACCACAACACACCACAACACGCAGGTTAACACCACAACACACCACAACACGCAGGTTAACACCACAACTCGCAGGTTAACACCACAACACACCACAACACGCAGGTTAACACCACAACACACCACAACACGCAGGTTAACACCACAACACACCACAACACGCAGGTTAACACCACAACACACCACACCACGCAGGTTAACACCACAACACGCAGGTTAACACCACAACACACCACAACACGCAGGTTAACACCACAACACACCACAACACGCAGGTTAACACCACAACACGCAGGTTAACACCACAACACAACACGCAGGTTAACACCACAACACAACACGCAGGTTAACACCACAACACAACACGCAGGTTAACACCACAACACGCAGGTTAACACCACAACACACCACAACACGCAGGTTAACACCACAACACGCAGGTTAACACCACAACACAACACGCAGGTTAACACCACAACACAACACGCAGGTTAACACCACAACACAACACGCAGGTTAACACCACAACACGCAGGTTAACACCACAACACGCAGGTTAACACCACAACACAACACGCAGGTTAACACCACAACACACCACAACACGCAGGTTAACATCACAACACGCAGGTTAACACCACAACACGCAGGTTAACACCACAACACGCAGGTTAACACCACAACACGCAGGTTAACAACACACACACGCAGGTTAACACCACAACACGCAGGTTAACACCACAACACCACACGCAGGTTAACACCACAACACCACACGCAGGTTAACACCACAACACGCAGGTTAACACCACAACACGCAGGTTAACACCACAACACGCAGGTTAACACCACAACACGCAGGTTAACACCACAACACGCAGGTTAACACCACAACACGCAGGTTAACACCACAACACGCAGGTTAACACCACAACACGCAGGTTAACACCACAACACGCAGGTTAACACCACAACACGCAGGTTAACACCACAACACGCAGGTTAACACCACAACACGCAGGTTAACACCACAACACGCAGGTTAACACCACAACACGCAGGTTAACACCACAACACGCAGGTTAACACCACAACACGCAGGTTAACACCACAACACAACACGCAGGTTAACACCACAACACAACACGCAGGTTAACACCACAACACAACACGCATGTTAACACCACAACACAACACGCAGGTTAATACCACAACACGCAGGTTAACACCACAACATGCAGGTTAACACCACAACACGCAGGTTAACACCACAACACAACACGCAGGTTAACAACACAACACAACACGCAGGTTAACACCACAACACGCAGGTTAACACAACACGCAGGTTAACAACACAACACGCAGGTTAACACCACAACACGCAGGTTAACACCACAACACGCAGGTTAACACCACAAACACAGGTTAACACCACAACACGCAGGTTAAACACAACACGCAGGTTAACACCACAACACACGCAGGTTAACACCACAACACGCAGGTTAACACCACAACACGCAGGTTAACAGGTTAACACCACAACACGCAGGTTAACACCACAACACGCAGGTTAACACCACAACACGCAGGTTAACACCACAACACACCACACGCAGGTTAACACACACACAGGTTAACACCACAACACGCAGGTTAACACCACAACACGCAGGTTAACACCACAACAGGTTAACACCACAACACAACACGCAGGTTAACACCACACACGCAGGTTAACAACACGCAGGTTAACACACAACACACAACACGCAGGTTAACACCACCACAACACGCAGGTTAACACCACAACACGCAGGTTAACACCACAACACGCAGGTTAACACCACAACACGCAGGTTACACACCACAACACGCAGGTTAACACACGCAGGTTAACACCACAACACGCAGGTTAACACCACAACACAACACGCAGGTTAACACCACAACACGCAGGTTAACACCACAACACGCAGGTTAACACCACAACACGCAGGTTAACACCACAACAGGTTAAACACCACAACACGCAGGTTAACACACACAACACGCAGGTTAACACCACAACACGCAGGTTAACACACAGGTTAAACACAACACGCAGGTTAACACCACAACACAACAACGCAGGTTAACACCACAACACAACACGCAGGTTAACACCACAACACAACACGCAGGTTAACACCACAACACGCAGGTTAACACCACAACACGCAGGTTAACACCACAACACGCAGGTTAACACACACAGGTTTAACACCACACGCAGGTTAACACCACACAGGTTAACACCACACGCAGGTTAACAACACAACAGGTTAACAACACGCAGGTTAACACACACACAACACGCAGGTTAACACCACAACACGCAGGTTAACACCACAACACGCAGGTTAACACCACAACACAACACGCAGGTTAGGTTAACACCACAACACAGGTTAACACCAGGTTAACAACACGCAGGTTAACACCACAACACGCAGGTTAACACACACACACCAGGTTAACACCACACGCAGGTTACACACAACACAGGTTAACACCACAACACGCAGGTTAACACCACAACACAACACGCAGGTTAACAACACAACACGCAGGTTAACACCACAACACGCAGGTTAACACCACAACACACAGGTTAACACCACACACAACGCAGGTTAACACCACAACACAGGTTAACACCACAACAGGTTAAACACAACACAACACGCAGGTTAACACCACAACACGCAGGTTAACACCACAACACGCAGGTTAACACCACACACACGCAGGTTAACACACAACACAACACGCAGGTTAACACCACAACACGCAGGTTAACATCACACCACAACACGCAGGTTAACACCACAACACAACACGCAGGTTAACACCACAACACGCAGGTTAACACACACACCACAACACGCAGGTTAACACCACACCACAACACGCAGGTTAACACACACAACACGCAGGTTAACACCACAACACAACACGCAGGTTAACACCACAACAGTTAACACCACAAGGTTAACACCACAACACGCAGGTTAACACCACACGCAGGTTAACACCACAACACAGGTTAACACCACAGGTTAACACAACACGCAGGTTAACACCACAACACAACACGCAGGTTAACACCACAACACAACACGCAGGTTACACCACAACACAGGTTAACACCACAACACGCAGGTTAACACCACAACACGCAGGTTAACACCACAACACGCAGGTTAACACACACCACAACACGCAGGTTAACACCACAACACACAACGCAGGTTAACACCACAACACGCAGGTTAACACCACAACACGCAGGTTAACACCACAACACAGGTTAACACCACAACACGCAGGTTAACACCACAACACGCAGGTTAACACCACAACACGCAGGTTAACACCACAACACAGGTTAACACCACAACTCGCAGGTTAACATCACAACACGCAGGTTAACACACGCAGGTTAACACACACGCAGGTTAACACACAACAACACGCAGGTTAACACGCAGGTTAACACCACACGCAGGTTAACACCACAACACGCAGGTTAACACCACAACACGCAGGTTAACACCACAACACGCAGGTTAACACCACAACAAAACACGCAGGTTAACAACACACAACACGCAGGTTAACACCACAACACAACACGCAGGTTAACACCACAACACGCAGGTTAACACCACAACACGCAGGTTAACACCACAACACACCACAACACGCAGGTTAACACCACAACACACCACAACACGCAGGTTAACACCACAACACGCAGGTTAACACCACACACACCACACACGCAGGTTAACACCACAACACGCAGGTTAACACCACAACACGCAGGTTAACACCACAACACACCACAACACGCAGGTTAACACCACAACACACCACAACACGCAGGTTAACACCACAACACGCAGGTTAACACCACAACACGCAGGTTAACACCACACAACACGCAGGTTAACACCACAACACAACACGCAGGTTAACACCACAACACAACACGCAGGTTAACACCACAACACGCAGGTTAACACCACAACACGCAGGTTAACACCACAACACGCAGGTTAACACCACAACACGCAGGTTAACACCACAACACGCAGGTTAACACCACAACACGCAGGTTAACACCACAACACGCAGGTTAACACCACAACACGCAGGTTAACACCACAACACAACACAGGTTAACACCACAACACGCAGGTTAACACCACAACACGCAGGTTAACACCACCACACGCAGGTTAACACCACCACACGCAGGTTAACAACACCACACGCAGGTTAACACCACCACACGCAGGTTAACACCACAACACCACACGCAGGTTAACACCACAACACCACACGCAGGTTAACACCACAACACGCAGGTTAACACCACAACACGCAGGTTAACACCACAACACGCAGGTTAACACCACAACACAGGTTAACACCACAACACGCAGGTTAACACCACAACACGCAGGTTAACACCACAACACGCAGGTTAACACCACAACACAACACGCAGGTTAACACCACAACACAACACGCAGGTTAACACCACAACACGCAGGTTAACACCACAACACGCAGGTTAACACCACAACACGCAGGTTAACACCACAACACGCAGGTTAACACCACAACACAACACGCAGGTTAACACCACAACACGCAGGTTAACACCACGAGGTTAACACAACAGGTTAACACCACAACACGCAGGTTAACACCACAACACAACACGCAGGTTAACACCACAACACAACACGCAGGTTAACACCACAACACAACACGTTAACACCACAACACAGGTTAACACCACAACACAACACGCAGGTTAACACCACAACACAGGTTAACACCACAACACGCAGGTTACCACAACACGCAGGTTAACACCACAACACGCAGGTTAACACCACAACACAACACGCAGGTTAACAACACAACACAACACGCAGGTTAACACCACAACACAACACGCAGGTTAACACCACAACACAACACGCAGGTTAACACCACAACACAACACGCAGGTTAACACCACAACACGCAGGTTAACACCACAACACGCAGGTTAACACCACAACACGCAGGTTAACACCACAACACGCAGGTTAACACCACAACACGCAGGTTAACACCACAACACGCAGGTTAACACCACAACACAACACGCAGGTTAACACCACAACACAACAGGTTAACACCACAACACGCAGGTTAACACCACAACACGCAGGTTAACACCACAACACAACACGCAGGTTAACACCACAACACAACACGCAGGTTAACAACAACAACACGCAGGTTAACACACAACACGCAGGTTAACACCACAACACAACACGCAGGTTAACACCACAACACGCAGGTTAACACCACAACACAACACGCAGGTTAACACCACAACACCACACGCAGGTTAACACCACAACACCACACGCAGGTTAACACCACACCACGACACGCAGGTTAACACCACACCACAACACGCAGGTTAACACCACAACACGCAGGTCAACACCACAACACGCAGGTTAACACCACAACACGCAGGTTAACACCACAACACAACACGCAGGTTAACACCACAACACAACACGCAGGTTAACACCACAACACAACACGCAGGTTAACACCACAACACGCAGGTTAACACCACAACACAACATGCAGGTTAACACCACAACACGCAGGTTAACACCACAACTCGCAGGGTAACACCACAACACAACACGCAGGTTAACAACACAACACGCAGGTTAACACCACAACACGCAGGGTAGAGCCTTGTCCACCACTGTTACAATATTAGACTAACTGACGTTTGAAAGACGTTGATTGGATGCTCCTTAAAACTTTATTTAATTTACGAGAGAGTGATATTTACAGTATTGTCCTACCTCCCATGCTAACATACTGTATAGAGCCCTGCATCAATGTTAACTCCCATGCTAACATACTATATAGAGCCCTGCATCAATGTTAACTCCCATGCTAACATACTATATAGAGCCCTGCATCAATGTTAACTCCCATGCTAACATACTATATAGAGCCCTGCATCAATGTTAACTCCCATGCTAACATACTATATAGAGCCCTGCATCAATGTTAACTCCCATGCTAACATACTATATAGAGCCCTGCATCAATGTTAACTCCCATGCTAACATACTATATAGAGCCCTGCATCAATGTTAACTCCCATGCTAACATACTATATAGAGCCCTGCATCAATGTTAACTCCCATGCTAACATACTATATAGAGCCCTGCATCAATGTTAAGCCTGAGCTGTTCCCATGCCAGTGACCTTCAGGCCAGGCCCGAATTATTATGCCTAATTTAAGGCCCGGCCCGAAACCACAAACTTCCTCTGCTAGTCAGTCACTCCCTGAACCTTCCGTGTAAATACGATTTCCCATCTTCTCAAATGTATCTCTGGCTCTGCTCAACGACGAATAGACTTGACAGAGTACTTTGCTGTTGGCTACTTTTTGGTCTAAACTCCGACAACTCAAGGAACATTTTTTTTTTCCTAAACAAATCATCTTTCCTGTCTTATATTTGACAAGGTTGAAGCACTTCTGACACCACGTTATGATCAGTCAGACTTTACTGCAGCAGCAGAGCACGAACAAATGGCTTCAAATGTAATCAATTGAATTCTACCCAAGTCCTAACCATACCTCAGGCATTGATGAAAAACAGCCCCTACCCGGTCCTAACCCGATAACGTCTGGGCCCATCGGGCTCTGGTAGAAGAGCTCTACTAACATACCTTGGCAGAGAGGAAGGAGTTTAAGTGTTCGTTGAACGACAGGACAGGATGGTCAGCCACTCTCTTCAGGAACTTATCCAGAGCTTTCCTCCTCGTCTCAACAAACTCCTCAGAGAACCGGTCCACCACGCCCTTCATCACAAACTTCTCAGGGAGGGGCTGGAGGTGGCAGAGAGAGCACAAGATAGATCGAGGAAGACAGGAGAGAGTGAGACAGAGCGAAAGAGAGCGAGACAGAGCGAAAGAGAGCGAGACAGAGCGAAAGAGAGCGAGACAGAGCGAAAGAGAGCGAGACAGAGCGAGACAGAGCGAAAGAGAGCGAGACAGAGCGAGACAGGAGAGAGAGAGCGAGAGAGAGCGAGACAGGAGAGCGAGAGCGAGACAGGAGAGCGAGAGCGAGACAGGAGAGCGAGAGCGAGACAGGAGAGCGAGAGCGAGACAGGAGAGCGAGAGCGAGACAGGAGAGCGAGAGCGAGACAGGAGAGCGAGAGCGAGACAGGAGAGCGAGAGCGAGACAGGAGAGCGAGAGCGAGACAGGAGAGAGAGAGCGAGACAGGAGAGAGAGAGCGAGACAGGAGAGAGAGAGCGAGACAGAGAGAGAGAGCGAGACAGGAGAGAGAGAGCGAGACAGGAGAGAGAGAGCGAGACAGGAGAGAGAGAGCGAGACAGGAGAGAGAGAGCGAGACAGGAGAGAGAGAGCGAGACAGGAGAGAGAGAGCGAGACAGGAGAGAGAGAGCGAGACAGGAGAGAGAGAGCGAGACAGGAGAGAGAGAGCGAGACAGGAGAGAGAGAGCGAGACAGGAGAGAGAGAGCGAGACAGGAGAGAGAGAGCGAGACAGGAGAGAGAGAGCGAGACAGGAGAGAGAGAGCGAGACAGGAGAGAGAGAGCGAGACAGGAGAGAGAGAGACGAGACAGGAGAGAGAGAGCGAGACAGGAGAGAGAGAGCGAGACAGAGAGAGAGAGCGAGACAGGAGAGAGAGAGCGAGACAGGAGAGAGAGAGCGAGACAGGAGAGAGAGAGCGAGACAGGAGAGAGAGAGCGAGACAGGAGAGAGAGAGCGAGACAGGAGAGAGAGAGCGAGACAGGAGAGAGAGAGCGAGACAGGAGAGAGAGAGCGAGACAGGAGAGAGAGAGCGAGACAGGAGAGAGAGAGCGA
This sequence comes from Oncorhynchus gorbuscha, assembly GCF_021184085.1. Lineage (NCBI taxonomy): Eukaryota > Metazoa > Chordata > Actinopteri > Salmoniformes > Salmonidae > Oncorhynchus > Oncorhynchus gorbuscha. The sequence goes on along the minus strand of NC_060183.1, from coordinate 85,124,582 downwards.
GACAGGAGAGAGAGAGCGAGAGAAATTGAGATTGGGGGGGACAGAGAGAGAGAGTGTAAACATATAAATGATCAAATACAAATCTTAGAATCAACTATTAAAGACTTCCAGAACCTGCTGGATTCTCCAATTACATTGAATGAACTACAGGACAAAATACAAACCCTCCAACCCAAAAGGCCTGTGGTGTTGATGGTATCCTTAATGAAATGATAAAATATACGGACCACAAATTCCAATTGGCGGAACTAAAACTCTTTAACATCATCCTCCACTCTGGCATCTTCCCCAATATTTGGAACCAAGGACTGATCACCTCACTCCTCAAAAGTGGAGACAAATTTGACCCCAATAATTACCGTGGGATATGCGTCAACAGCAACCTTGGGAAAATCCTCTGCATTATCATTAACAACAGACTCGTACATTTCCTCAGTGAAAACAATGTACTGAGCAAATGTCAAATTAGATTTTTATCAAACTACATTACGACAGACCATGTATTCACCCTGCACACCCTAATTGACAACCAAACAAACCAAAACAAAGGAAAAGTCTTCTCATGCTTTTTTTGATTTCTAAAAAGCTTTTCACTCAAAACTCAATGTTGGGGAAAAAAACCTACAACATTATTCAATTGGCATAAAAAAACACACATTTCTTCCCACAGGGCCGAAGTGTGAGACAGGGATGCAGCTTAAGCCCCACCCTCTTCAACATATATCAACGAATTGGCACGGGCACTAGAACGGTCTGCAGCACCCGGCCTCATCCTACTAGAATCTGAAGTCAAATGTCTACTGTTTGCTGATGATCTGGTGCTTCTGTCCCCAACCAAGGAGGGCCTACAGCAGCATCTAGATCTTCTGCACAGATTCAGCCAGACCTGTGAGCATAGCCTTGCTACTGAGAAAGGCTGTCGTAGGCAGACCTGGCTCTCAAGAGAAGACAGGCTTTGTGCACACTGCCCACAAAATGAGGTGGAAACTGAGCTGCACTTGCTAACCTCCTGCCAAATGTATGACCATATTAGAGACACATATTTCCCTCTATTGTATGACCATAGAGACACATATTTCCCTCAGATTACACAGACCCACAAAGAATTTGAAAACAAATTCAATTTTGATAAACTCCCATATCTACTGGGTGAAATACCACAGTGTGCCGTCACAGCAGCAAGATGTGTGACCTGTTGCCACGAGAAAAGGGCAACCAGTGAAGAACAAACACCATTGTAAATACAACCCATATTTATGTTTATTTATTTTCCCTTTTGTACTTAAAGCATTTGCACATCATTATAACACTGTATGTATATATATATATATATAATATGACATTTGTAAAGTCTTTATTCTTTTGTGAGTGTAAAGTTTACTGTTCATTTTTATTGTTTATTTCACTTCTGTTTATTATCTAGTTCATTTTCTTTGACAATGTTGACACATGTTTCTGATGAATTGAAACTGAAATTTAATTGAGTGAGAGTGTCAAAGATCTGTGTTGCCATCGGCCAAAGACGAGATGTGTAGTCTAGGGTCAGGGGTTAAGGGTTACCTACTGGTATGAGATGTGTAGTCTAGGGTCAGGGGTTAAGGGTTACCTACTGGTATGAGATGTGTAGTCTAGGGTTAAGGGTTACCTACTGGTATGAGATGTGTAGTCTAGGGTCAGGGGTTAAGGGTTACCTACTGGTATGAGATGTGTAGTCTAGGGTCAGGGGTTAAGAGTTACCTACTGGTATGAGATGTGTAGTCTAGGGTTAAGGGTTACCTACTGGTATGAGATGTGTAGTCTAGGGTCAGGGGTTAAGGGTTACCTACTGGTATGAGATGTGTAGTCTAGGGTCAGGGGTTAAGGGTTACCTACTGGTATGAGATGTGTAGTCTAGGGTTAAGGGTTACCTACTGGTATGAGATGTGTAGTCTAGGGTCAGGGGTTAAGGGTTACCTACTGGTATGAGATGTGTAGTCTAGGGTCAGGGGTTAAGGTTACCTACTGGTATGAGGTTAGTCTAGGGGGTTACCTACTGGTATGAGATGTGTAGTCTAGGGTCAGGGGTTAAGGGTTACCTACTGGTATGAGATGTGTAGTCTAGGGTCAGGGGTTAAGGGTTACCTACTGGTATGAGATGTGTAGTCTAGGGTCAGGGGTTAAGGGTCACCTACTGGTATGAGATGTGTAGTCTAGGGTCAGGGGTTAAGGGTTACCTACTGGTATGAGATGTGTAGTCTAGGGTCAGGGGTTAAGGGTTACCTACTGGTATGAGATGTGTAGTCTAGGGTCAGGGGTTAAGGGTTACCTACTGGTATGAGATGTGTAGTCTAGGGTCAGGGGTTACCTACTGGTATGAGATGTGTAGTCTAGGGTCAGGGGTTAAGGGTTACCTACTGGTATGAGATGTGTAGTCTAGGGTTAAGGGTTACCTACTGGTATGAGATGTGTAGTCTAGGGTCAGGGGTTAAGAGTTACCTACTGGTATGAGATGTGTAGTCTAGGGTTAAGGGTTACCTACTGGTATGAGATGTGTAGTCTAGGGTCAGGGGTTAAGGGTTACCTACTGGTATGAGATGTGTAGTCTAGGGTCAGGGGTTAAGGGTTACCTACTGGTATGAGATGTGTAGTCTAGGGTCAGGGGTTAAGGGTTACCTACTGGTATGAGATGTGTAGTCTAGGGTCAGGGGTTAAGGGTTACCTACTGGTATGAGATGTGTAGTCTAGGGTCAGGGGTTACCTACTGGTATGAGATGTGTAGTCTAGGGTCAGGGGTTACCTACTGGTATGAGATGTGTAGTCTAGGGTCAGGGGTTAAGGGTTACCTACTGGTATGAGATGTGTAGTCTAGGGTTAAGGGTTACCTACTGGTATGAGATGTGTAGTCTAGGGTCAGGGGGGGTTACTGGTATGAGGTTAGTCCTACTGGTATGAGATGTGTAGTCTAGGGTCAGGGGTTAAGGGTTACCTACTGGTATGAGATGTGTAGTCTAGGGTCAGGGGTTAAGGGTTACCTACTGGTATGAGATGTGTAGTCTAGGGTCAGGGGTTAAGGGTTACCTACTGGTATGAGATGTGTAGGCTGACTATCCTCCAACTTGGTCCTGAGCCAATCAAAGTCCTGGTAGCGTCTCCTCACGGTGTACTCTGGTAGGTCAAACTCCACCCGCGTTGTCTGGAGAGAGAGAGAGAGACATGGAGGGTTACACTGTGTTACCTAGCCTCAGAGTACTGAGGTAGGTCAAACTCCACCAGTCTGGAGTAGGTATTCCCAAACTGGGGTACACACAATGCCGTCGGGGGTACGCCAAATACAAATGTGATTCACATTTTCAAAAGAATACTATAAATATATTAAACTTTTTAATTTTTTTACTTTTTTTTCCCCTTCACATTTTTTCAAACAGTCCATTTATATTTTCCATTTTTGGGTTAGGCTTTTTCCTCTCAGCCTCGTTTCACTGCCAAAAATACAATGAAACCATCTAGTGTTCAGTCAAATAACAACACAATGTCATATACAGGCGGCCTGGTCAAATAATTAACATCCAATCACATTAACCGTTACTCATCCAATCACATGGACCGTTACTCATCCAATCACATGGACCGTTACTCATCCAATCACATGGACCGTTACTCATCCAATCACATGGACCGTTACTCATCCAATCACATGGACCGTTACTCATCCAATCACATGGACCGTTACTCATCCAATCACATGGACCGTTACTCATCCAATCATGGACATTCCAATCACATGGACCGTTACTCATCCAATCACATGGGTTACTCATCCAATTCCACTCATCCAATCACATGGACCGTTACTCATCCAATCACATGGACCGTTACTCATCCAATCACATGGACCGTTACTCATCCAATCACATGGCTGCTCAATGAATGGGGTCTCATCCAATCTGATGGAGCAAAAAGTTACTCATCCAATCACATTAAGGGAGACATAACGGGGGAGCTGCTGCTGGTGAAGGGGTCTGTACTGATGGAGCAAAAGCCACGCAGGGAGACAGTTGCTCCAGTTGCTCCAGAGGCCACTCGGGTACAGTACACTGCAGCAACCACGAGAGGCTCTTGCTGCCAAGGGAATACCTGACAGATTGAAAGACATTTTGGACACTACAGTGAAAATGGTTAACTTTGTTAAAGCAAGGCCCCTGAACTCTCGTTTATTTTCTGCACTGTGCAATGATATGGGCAGTGACCATGTAACGCTTTTACAATGTACAGAAGTGCGCTGGTTATCAAGGAGTATTGACACATATAGTTTTAAATTGAGAGACGAGATTAAAGTTTTCACTTGCCTGACCGCTTGACGAGTTTCTCACACGACTGGCCTATCTGGGGGATGTTTTTTCTCACCTGAAAGGTCTGAATCTAGGACAGGGACTCACCGCAACTATAAACTGGATTCAGTCTATCACAGTGCCATCCGTTTTGTTACCAAATCACCTCATACCACTCACCACGGCGACCTGTATGCTCTCGTCGGCTGGCCCTGCTACATATTCGTCGCCAGACCCACTGGCTGCAAGTCATCTATACGTCTCTGCTAGGTAAAGCCCCGCCTTCTCAGCTCACTGGTCACGATAACAACACCCACCCGTAGCACGCGCTACATCTTACTGGTCATCCCCAAAGCCAACAAGCCTGCTTGTAATATAAGCATGGATCAGGCTCCCTGTATCAGCCTGAGAGAGAAACAGCTGCACCGTGGCAATGTTCCTCAGGTGGTAAAAAGCTATTTTGGTCACATTCCTAACGTGTGATTCAAAATGTAGTTCAGAATCGAAAATAACAACTAGGTTTTTTACCTGGTGTTTTATCTTTATTGCCCGTGAATAAAAATGCGCGTCAAGATTCTCTCTGTGCTTTGGCTCTAACAATAAGTACCTCTGTATTGTCTTGATTTAGCTGTTGGAAGTTGAGCCACCCATTTAAAATCACTAATACAGTCGAATAATTTATCCGTGGAGCTAAAATCCTCTGGCGACAGAGAGATGTAAAGTTGTGTATCTGCCTAGCAGTGAAAATCTGTGCTTTCTGATAATGATGGCACCGGGTAACATATATAACAAACTGAACAGAAACGGACCCAAAATCAAACCTTGTGGAAAGCCTCATTTGATATGTATTGAGTTATGTTCACCAAGGGTGACAAAATAACTATTGATCGGTTAAATATGTCCTAAACCAAATCAGAACTGGACCAGAGAGGCCGCACTGAAATCCAAGAATACCGTAGGACTGTCCCCGACTAAAAATACCTCTCTCCTCCCTGTGACTAGAACCCATTGTCTCTCTCTCCTCCCTGTGACTAGAACCCATTGTCTCTCTCTCCTCCCTGTGACTAGAACCCATTGTCTCTCTCCTCCCTGTGACTAGAACCCATTGTCTCTCTCTCCTCCCTGTGACTAGAACCCATTGTCTCTCTCTCCTCTCTCCTCCCTGTGACTAGAACCCATTGTCTCTCCTCCCTGTGACTAGAACCCATTGTCTCTCCTCCCTGTGACTAGAACCCATTGTCTCTCTCTCCTCCCTGTGACTAGAACCCATTGTCTCTCTCTCCTCCCTGTGACTAGAACCCATTGTCTCTCTCTCCTCTCTCCTCCCTGTGACTAGAACCCATTGTCTCTCCTCCCTGTGACTAGAACCCATTGTCTCTCCTCCCTGTGACTAGAACCCATTGTCTCTCTCTCCTCCCTGTGACTAGAACCCATTGTCTCTCTCTCCTCCCTGTGACTAGAACCCATTGTCTCTCTCTCCTCCCTGTGACTAGAACCCATTGTCTCTCTCCTCCCTGTGACTAGAACCCATTGTCTCTCTCTCCTCCCTGTGACTAGAACCCATTGTCTCTCCTCTCTCCTCCCTGTGACTAGAACCCATTGTCTCTCTCCTCCCTGTGACTAGAACCCATTGTCTCTCTCCTCCCTGTGACTAGAACCCATTGTCTCTCTCCTCCCTGTGACTAGAACCCATTGTCTCTCTCCTCCCTGTGACTAGAACCCATTGTCTCTCTCCTCCCTGTGACTAGAACCCATTGTCTCTCTCTCCTCCCTGTGACTAGAACCCATTGTCTCTCTCCTCCCTGTGACTAGAACCCATTGTCTCCCTGTGACTAGAACCCATTGTCTCCTCCCTGTGACTAGAACCCATTGTCTCTCTCTCCTCCCTGTGACTAGAACCCATTGTCTCTCTCTCCTCCCTGTGACTAGAACCCATTGTCTCTCTCCTCCCTGTGACTAGAACCCATTGTCTCTCTTCCCTGTGACTAGAACCCATCGTCTCTCCTCCCTGTGACTAGAACCCATTGTCTCTCCTCCCTGTGACTAGAACCCATTGTCTCTCCTCCCTGTGACTAGAACCCATTGTCTCTCTCCTCCCTGTGACTAGAACCCATTGTCTCTCTCCTCCCTGTGACTAGAACCCATTGTCTCTCTCCTCCCTGTGACTAGAACCCATTGTCTCTCTCCTCCCTGTGACTAGAACCCATTGTCTCTCTTCCCTGTGACTAGAACCCATTGTCTCTCTCCTCCCTGTGACTAGAACCCATTGTCTCTCTTCCCTGTGACTAGAACCCATTGTCTCTCTTCCCTGTGACTAGAACCCATTGTCTCTCTCTCCTCCCTGTGACTAGAACCCATTGTCTCTCTTCCCTGTGACTAGAACCCATTGTCTCTCTCCTCCCTGTGACTAGAACCCATTGTCTCTCTTCCCTGTGACTAGAACCCATTGTCTCTCTCCTCCCTGTGACTAGAACCCATTGTCTCTCTCTCCTCCCTGTGACTAGAACCCATTGTCTCTCTCCTCCCTGTGACTAGAACCCATCGTCTCTCTTCCCTGTGACTAGAACCCATTGTCTCTCTCTCCTCCCTGTGACTAGAACCCATTGTCTCTCTCCTCCCTGTGACTAGAACCCATTGTCTCTCTCTCCTCCCTGTGACTAGAACCCATTGTCTCTCTTCCCTGTGACTAGAACCCATTGTCTCTCTTCCCTGTGACTAGAACCCATTGTCTCTCTCCTCCCTGTGACTAGAACCCATTGTCTCTCTCCTCCCTGTGACTAGAACCCATTGTCTCTCCTCCCTGTGACTAGAACCCATTGTCTCTCTCCTCCCTGTGACTAGAACCCATTGTCTCTCTCCTCCCTGTGACTAGAACCCATTGTCTCTCTCCTCCCTGTGACTAGAACCCATCGTCTCTCTTCCCTGTGACTAGAACCCATTGTCTCTCTCTCCTCCCTGTGACTAGAACCCATCGTCTCTCTTCCCTGTGACTAGAACCCATTGTCTCTGTGACTAGAACCCATTGTCCTCCCTGTGACTAGAACCCATTGTCTCTCTCTCCTCCCTGTGACTAGAACCCATTGTCTCTCTTCCCTGTGACTAGAACCCATTGTCTCTCTCCTCCCTGTGACTAGAACCCATTGTCTCTCTCCTCCCTGTGACTAGAACCCATTGTCTCTCCTCCCTGTGACTAGAACCCATTGTCTCTCCTCCCTGTGACTAGAACCCATTGTCTCTCCTCCCTGTGACTAGAACCCATTGTCTCTCTCTCCTCTCTCCTCCCTGTGACTAGAACCCATTGTCTCTCTCCTCCCTGTGACTAGAACCCATTGTCTCTCTCTCCTCCCTGTGACTAGAACCCATTGTCTCTCTCCTCCCTGTGACTAGAACCCATTGTCTCTCTCCTCCCTGTGACTAGAACCCATTGTCTCTCTCCTCCCTGTGACTAGAACCCATTGTCTCTCTCCTCCCTGTGACTAGAACCCATTGTCTCTCTCCTCCCTGTGACTAGAACCCATTGTCTCTCTCTCCTCCCTGTGACTAGAACCCATTGTCTCTCTCTCCTCCCTGTGACTAGAACCCATTGTCTCTCTCTCCTCCCTGTGACTAGAACCCATTGTCTCTCTCCTCCCTGTGACTAGAACCCATTGTCTCTCTCTCCTCCCTGTGACTAGAACCCATTGTCTCTCTCTCCTCCCTGTGACTAGAACCCATTGTCTCTCTCCTCCCTGTGACTAGAACCCATTGTCTCTCTCCTCCCTGTGACTAGAACCCATTGTCTCTCTTCCCTGTGACTAGAACCCATTGTCTCTCTTCCCTGTGACTAGAACCCATTGTCTCTCTCCTCCCTGTGACTAGAACCCATTGTCTCTCTCCTCCCTGTGACTAATAATAATAATAATAATAACCCATTGTCTCTCTTCCCTGTGACTAGAACCCATTGTCTCTCTTCCCTGTGACTAGAACCCATTGTCTCTCTTCCCTGTGACTAGAACCCATTGTCTCTCTCCTCCCTGTGACTAGAACCCATTGTCTCTCTCCTCCCTGTGACTAGAACCCATTGTCTCTCTTCCCTGTGACTAGAACCCATTGTCTCTCTCCTCCCTGTGACTAGAACCCATTGTCTCTCTCTCCTCCCTGTGACTAGAACCCATTGTCTCTCTCTCCTCCCTGTGACTAGAACCCATTGTCTCTCTCTCCTCCCTGTGACTAGAACCCATTGTCTCTCTCTCCTCCCTGTGACTAGAACCCATTGTCTCTCTCTCCTCCCTGTGACTAGAACCCATTGTCTCTCTCTCCTCCCTGTGACTGTGACTAGAACCCATTGTCTCTCTCTCCTCCCTGTGACTAGAACCCATTGTCTCTCTCCTCCCTGTGACTAGAACCCATTGTCTCTCTCTCCTCCCTGTGACTGTGTGACTAGAACCCATTGTCTCTCTCTCCTCCCTGTGACTAGAACCCATTGTCTCTCTCTCCTCCCTGTGACTAGAACCCATTGTCTCTCTCTCCTCCCTGTGACTAGAACCCATTGTCTCTCTCTCCTTCCTGTGACTAGAACCCATTGTCTCTCTGTCCTCCCTGTGACTAGAACCCATTGTCTCTCTCCTCCCTGTGACTAGAACCCATTGTCTCTCTCCTCCCTGTGACTAGAACCCATTGTCTCTCTCTCCTCCATGTGACTGTGTGACTAGAACCCATTGTCTCTCTCTTCCCTGTGACTGTGTGACTAGAACCCATTGTCTCTCTGTCCTCCCTGTGACTGTGTGACTAGAACACATTGTCTCTCTGTCCTCCATGTGACTAGAACCCATTGTCTCTCTCTCCTCCCTGTGACTGTGACTAGAACCCATTGTCTCTCTCTCCTCCCTGTGACTGTGACTAGAACCCATTGTCTCTCTCTTCCCTGTGACTAGAACCCATTGTCTCTCTCTCCTCCCTGTGACTGTGACTAGAACCCATTGTCTCTCTCTTCCCTGTGACTAGAACCCATTGTCTCTCCTCCATGTGACTAGAACCCATTGTCTCTCTCTTCCCTGTGACTAGAACTCATTGTCTCTCTCCTCCCTGTGACTAGAACCCATTGTCTCTCTCACATCCCTGTGACTGTGACTAGAACCAATTGTCTCTCTCTCCTCCCTGTGACTAGAACCAATTGTCTCTCTCTCCTCCCTGTGACTAGAACCAATTGTCTCTCTCTCCTCCCTGGGACTAGAACCCATTGTCTCTCTCTCCTCCCTGGGACTAGAACCCATTGTCTCTCTCTCCTCCCTGTGACTAGAACCCATTGTCTCTCTCTCCTCTCTCCTCCCTGTGACTAGAACCCATTGTCTCTCTCTCCTCCCTGTGACTGTGACTAGAACCCATTGTCTCTCTCTCTTCCCTGGGACTAGAACCCATTGTCTCTCTCTCCTCCCTGTGACTAGAACCCATTGTCTCTCTCTCCTCCCTGTGACTAGAACCCATCGTCTCTCTCTCCTCCCTGTGACTGTGACTAGAACCCATCGTCTCTCTCTTCCCTGGGACTAGAACCCATTGTCTCTCTCTCCTCCCTGTGACTAGAACCCATTGTCTCTCTCCTCCCTGTGACTAGAACCCATTGTCTCTCTCTCCTCCCTGTGACTGTGACTAGAACCCATTGTCTCTCTTCCCTGTGACTAGAACCCATTGTCTCTCTCTCCTCCATGTGACTAGAACCCATTGTCTCTCTCTTCCCTGTGACTAGAACCCATTGTCTCTCTCCTCCCTGTGACTAGAACCCATTGTCTCTCTCCTCCCTGTGACTAGAACCCATTGTCTCTCTCCTCCCTGTGACTAGAACCCATTGTCTCTCTCTCCTCCCTGTGACTGTGACTGGAACCAATTGTCTCTCTCTCCTCCCTGTGACTAGAACCCATTGTCTCTCTCTCCTCCCTGTGACTAGAACCCATTGTCTCTCTCTCCTCCCTGTGACTAGAACCCATTGTCTCTCTCTCCTCTCTCCTCCCTGTGACTAGAACCCATTGTCTCTCTCCTCCCTGTGACTGTGACTAGAACCCATTGTCTCTCTCTTCCCTGTGACTAGAACCCATTCTCTCTGTCCTCCCTGTGACTGTGACTAGAACCCATTGTCTCTCTCTCCTCCCTGTGACTGTGACTAGAACCCATTGTCTCTCTCCTCCCTGTGACTAGAACCCATTGTCTCTCTCTCCTCCCTGTGACTAGAACCCATTGTCTCTCTCTCCTCTCTCCTCCCTGTGACTAGAACCCATTGTCTCGCTCTCCTCCCTGTGACTAGAACCCATTGTCTCTCTCTCCTCTCTCCTCCCTGTGACTAGAACCCATTGTCTCTCTCTCCTCCCTGTGACTAGAACCCATTGTCTCTCTCCTCCCTGTGACTAGAACCCATTGTCTCCCTCTCCTCCATGTGACTAGAACCCATTGTCTCTGTCTCCTCTCTCCTCCCTGTGACTAGAACCCATTGTCTCTCTCTCTCTCCTCCCTGTGACTAGAACCCATTGTCTCTCTCTCCTCCCTGTGACTAGAACCCATTGTCTCTCTCCTCCCTGTGACTAGAACCCATTGTCTCTCTCCTCCCTGTGACTAGAACCCATTGTCTCTCTCCTCCCTGTGACTAGAACCCATTGTCTCTCTCCTCCCTGTGACTGTGACTAGAACCCATTGTCTCTCTCCTCCCTGTGACTAGAACCCATTGTCTCTCTCCTCCCTGTGACTAGAACCCATTGTCTCCCTCTCCTCCATGTGACTGTGTGACTAGAACCCATTGTCTCTCTGTCCTCCCTGTGACTGTGTGACTAGAACACATTGTCTCTCTGTCCTCCATGTGACTAGAACCCATTGTCTCTCTCTCCTCCCCGTGACTGTGACTAGAACCCATTGTCTCTCTCTTCCCTGTGACTAGAACCCATTGTCTCTCTCTCCTCCATGTGACTAGAACCCATTGTCTCTCTCCTCCCTGTGACTGTGACTAGAACCCATTGTCTCTCTCTTCCCTGTGACTAGAACCCATTGTCTCTCTGTCCTCCCTGTGACTGTGACTAGAACCCATTGTCTCTCTCCTCCCTGTGACTAGAACCCATTGTCTCTCTCTCCTCCCTGTGACTAGAACCCATTGTCTCTCTCTCCTCCCTGTGACTGTGACTAGAACCCATTGTCTCTCTCTCCTCCCTGTGACTAGAACCCATTGTCTCTCCTCCCTGTGACTAGAACCCATTGTCTCTCTCTCCTCTCTCCTCCCTGTGACTAGAACCCATTGTCTCTCTCTCCTCCCTGTGACTAGAACCCATTGTCTCTCTCTCCTCCCTGTGACTAGAACCCATTGTCTCTCTCCTCCCTGTGACGAAAACCCATTGTCTCCCTCTCCTCCATGTGACTAGAACCCATTCTCTCTCTCCTCCATGTGACTGTGTGACTAGAACCCATTGTCTCTCTCTTCCCTGTGACTAGAACCCATTGTCTCTCTGTCCTCCCTGTGACTGTGTGACTAGAACACATTGTCTCTCTCTCCTCCCTGTGACTGTGACTAGAACCCATTGTCTCTCCTCCCTGTGACTAGAACCCATTGTCTCTCTCTCCTCCCTGTGACTAGAACCCATTGTCTCTCTCTCTCCCTGTGACTAGAACCCATTGTCTCTCTCTCCTCCATGTGACTAGAACCCATTGTCTCTCTCTCCTCCCTGTGACTAGAACCCATTGTCTCTCTCCCTCCCTGTGACTAGAACCCATTGTCTCTGTCCTCCTGTCCCTGTGACTAGAACCCATTGTCTCTCTCTCCTCCCTGTGACTAGAACCCATTGTCTCTCTCTCCTCCCTGTGACTAGAACCCATTGTCTCTCTCTCCTCCCTGTGACTAGAACCCATTGTCTCTCTCTCCTCCCTGTGACTAGAACCCATTGTCTCTCTCTCCTCCCTGTGACTAGAACCCATTGTCTCTCTCTCCTCCCTGTGACTAGAACCCATTGTCACTCTCTCCTCCCTGTGACTAGAACCCATTGTCTCGCTCTCCTCTCTCCTCCCTGTGACTAGAACCCATTGTCTCTCTCCTCCCTGTGACTAGAACCCATTGTCTCTCTCTCCTCCCTGTGACTAGAACCCATTGTCTCTCTCTCCTCCCTGTGACTAGAACCCATTGTCTCTCTCTCCTCCCTGTGACTAGAACCCATTGTCACTCTCTCCTCCCTGTGACTAGAACCCATTGTCACTCTCTCCTCCCTGTGACTAGAACCCATTGTCTCGCTCTCCTCTCTCCTCCCTGTGACTAGAACCCATTGTCTCTCTCTCCTCCCTGTGACTAGAACCCATTGTCTCTCTCTCCTCCATGTGACTGTGTGACTTGAACCCATTGTCTCTCTCTTCCCTGTGACTAGAACCCATTGTCTCTCTGTCCTCCCTGTGACTGTGTGACTAGAACACATTGTCTCTCTGTCCCTCATGTGACTAGAACCCATTGTCTCTCTCTCCTCCCTGTGACTGTGACTAGAACCCATTGTCTCTCTCTTCCCTGTGACTAGAACCCATTGTCTCTCTCCTCCCTGTGACTGTGACTAGAACCCATTGTCTCTCTCCTCCCTGTGACTAGAACCCATTTTCTCTGTCCTCCCTGTGACTGTGACTAGCACCCATTGTCTCTCTCCTCCCTGTGACTAGAACCCATTGTCTCTCTCTCCTCCCTGTGACTGTGACTAGAACCCATTGTCTCTCTCTCCTCCCTGTGACTAGAACCCATTGTCTCTCTCTCCTCCCTGTGACTAGAACCCATTGTCTCTCTCTCCTCCCTGTGACTAGAACCCATCGTCTCTCTCTCCCTGTGACTAGAACCCATTGTCTCTCTCTCCTCCCTGTGACTAGAACCCATTGTCTCTCTCTCTCCTCCCTGTGACTAGAACCCATTGTCTCTCTCTCCTCCCTGTGACTAGAACCCATTGTCTCTCTCTCTCTCCTCCCTGTGACTAGAACCCATTGTCTCTCTCTCCTCCCTGTGACTAGAACCCATTGTCTCTCTCCTCCCTGTGACGAAAACCCATTGTCTCCCTCTCCTCCATGTGACTAGAACCCATTGTCTCTCTCTCCTCCATGTGACTGTGTGACTAGAACCCATTGTCTCTCTGTCCTCCATGTGACTAGAACCCATTGTCTCTCTGTCCTCCCTGTGACTGCGACTAGAACCCATTGTCTCTCTGTCCTCCCTGCGACTAGAACCCATTGTCTCTCTCTCCTCCCTGCGACTAGAACCCATTGTCTCTCTCTCCTCCCTGCGACTAGAACCCATTGTCTCTCTCTCCTCCCTGCGACTAGAACCCATTGTCTCTCTCTCCTCCCTGTGACTAGAACCCATTGTCTCTCTCTCCTCCCTGTGACTAGAACCCATTGTCTCTCTCTCCTCCCTGTGACTAGAACCCATTGTCTCTCTCTCCTCCCCTGCGACTATAACCCATTGTAGAACCCATTGTCTCCTCTCCCTCCCTGCGACTAGAACCCATTGTCTCTCTCTCCTCCCTGCGACTAGAACCCATTGTCTCTCTCCTCCCTGCGACTAGAACCCATTGTCTCTCTCTCCTCCCTGCGACTAGAACCCATTGTCTCTCTCTCCTCCCCGCGACTAGAACCCATTGTCTCTCTCTCCTCCCCGCGACTAGAACCCATTGTCTCTCTCTCCTCCCCGCGACTAGAACCCATTGTCTCTCTCTCCTCCCCGCGACTAGAACCCATTGTCTCTCTCTCCTCCCCGCGACTAGAACCCATTGTCTCTCTCTCCTCCCCGCGACTAGAACCCATTGTCTCTCTCTCCTCCCCGCGACTAGAACCCATTGTCTCTCTCTCCTCCCCGCGACTAGAACCCATTGTCTCCCTCTCCTCCCCGCGACTAGAACCCATTGTCTCCCTCTCCTCCCCGCGACTAGAACCCATTGTCTCTCTCTCCTCCCCGCGACTAGAACCCATTGTCTCCCTCTCCTCCCCGCGACTAGAACCCATTGTGTCTCTCTCCTCCCCGTGACTAGAACCCATTGTGTGTCTCTCATCCCCGTGACTAAAACCCATTGTCTCTCTCCTCCCTGTGACTAGAACCCATTGTCTCTCTCCTCCCTGTGACTAGAACCCATTGTCTCTCTCTCCTCCCTGTGACTAGAACCCATTGTCTCTCTCTCCTCCCTGTGACTAGAACCCATTGTCTCTCTCCTCCCTGTGACTAGAACCCATTGTGTCTCTCTCCTCCCTGTGACTAGAACCCATTGTCTCTCTCCTCCCTGTGACTAGAACCCATTGTCTCTCTCTCCTCCCTGTGACTAGAACCCATCGTCTCTCTCTCCTCCCTGTGACTAGAACCCATCGTCTCTCTCTCCTCCCTGTGACTAGAACCCATCGTCTCTCTCTCCTCCCTGTGACTAGAACCCATCGTCTCTCTCTCCTCCCTGTGACTAGAACCCATCGTCTCTCTCTCCTCCCTGTGACTAGAACCCATCGTCTCTCTCTCCTCCCTGTGACTAGAACCCATCGTCTCTCTCTCCTCCCTGTGACTAGAACCCATCGTCTCTCTCTCCTCCCTGTGACTAGAACCCATAGTCTCTCTCTCCTCCCTGTGACTAGAACCCATCGTCTCTCTCTCCTCCCTGTGACTAGAACCCATTGTCTCTCTCTCCTCCCTGTGACTAGAACCCATTGTCTCTCTCTCCTCCCTGTGACTAGAACCCATTGTCTCTCTCTCCTCCCTGTGACTAGAACCCATTGTCTCTCTCTCCTCCCTGTGACTGTGACTAGAACCCATTGTCTCTCTCCTCCCTGTGACTAGAACCCATTGTCTCTCTCTCCTCCCTGTGACTAGAACCCATTGTCTCTCTCTCCTCCCTGTGACTAGAACCCATTGTCTCTCTCTCCTCCCTGTGACTAGAACCCATTGTCTCTCTCTCCTCCCTGTGACTAGAACCCATTGTCTCTCTCTCCTCCCTGTGACTAGAACCCATTGTCTCCCTCTCCTCCCTGTGACTAGAACCCATTGTCTCTCTCTCCTCCCTGTGACTAGAACCCATTGTCTCTCTCTCCTCCCTGTGACTAGAACCCATTGTCTCTCTCTCCTCCCTGTGACTAGAACCCATTGTCTCTCTCTCCTCCCTGTGACTAGAACCCATTGTCTCTCTCTCCTCCCTGTGACTAGAACCCATTGTCTCTCTCTCCTCCGTGACTAGAACCCATTGTCTCTCTCCTTCCTGTGACTAGAACCCATTGTCTCTCTCCTCCCTGCTGCAGCGACAACCACAGAACATCAACAGTGTTTATAGCGCTGTCCTTGTTGCTGAAGCTGATACATAATTACAGCCTCTTCTGTATGAAAAGATCTGTTTCCGATATCCCTCATTTGTTTAGGAAAAAAAAATTCCCCATTCCCACAACCCTTGCTCTCTTTGCGTGACACGTGTATGCATCGATAGGGCCTGACCTATACAGTATATCATAATCAAATCAATAAATTGGTTCTAACAAACTCTGAACACCATAACACGCGTGACAGCAAGATGGATGCAGAGGACCTGATAAATAAACTCGAAACGGGGGAATGTTTACTGGTTGCTCAGGAGGTAAAGGGGAAGTCTAGCGTGTGGAATAAATGTGACTCGTTGTGGAAAATACTGGAGATCAAGAAAAAGATGGTAAGAAGCGAGCGCCGCGTCCATATTATGTTTGCTGTTAGATTACAATATTGTTTTTCTGACCTTTTGGAACAATGTAAAGATTATTAAATAGATGACAAGCGTACCAGAGAGTCTGTTTTTTATATAAAACATTTATTACAGCCAAGACCGTCACTAAATGGAACGGTTTAGGCCTGTTTATTGTTTACACTAATTATTCAGTCCCTTTGGTATTTTAAAACTAAAATGCCTGATTGCATTTCACACTAAAACTAAAATGCCTGATTGCATTCCACACTAAAACTAAAATGCCTGATTGCATTTCACACTAAAACTAAAATGCCTGATTGCATTTCACACTAAAACTAAAATGCCTGATTGCATTTCACACTAAAACTAAAATGCCTGATTGCATTTCACACTAAAACTAAAATGCCTGATTGCATTCCACACTAAAACTAAAATGCCTGATTGCATTCCACACTAAAACTAAAATGCCTGATTGCATTTCACACTAAAACTAAAATGCCTGATTGCATTTCACACTAAAACTAAAATGCCTGATTGCATTCCACACTAAAACTAAAATGCCTGATTGCATTCCACACTAAAACTAAAATGCCTGATTGCATTCCACACTAAAACTAAAATGCCTGATTGCATTCCACACTAAAACTAAAATGCCTGATTGCATTTCACACTAAAACTAAAATGCCTGATTGCATTTCACACTAAAACTAAAATGCCTGATTGCATTTCACACTAAAACTAAAATGCCTGATTGCATTTCACACTAAAACTAAAATGCCTGATTGCATTTCACACTAAAACTAAAATGCCTGATTGCATTCCACACTAAAACTAAAATGCCTGATTGCATTCCACACTAAAACTAAAATGCCTGATTGCATTCCACACTAAAACTAAAATGCCTGATTGCATTCCACACTAAAACTAAAATGCCTGATTGCATTCCACACTAAAACTAAAATGCCTGATTGCATTTCACACTAAAACTAAAATGCCTGATTGCATTCCACACTAAAACTAAAATGCCTGATTGCATTTCACACTAAAACTAAAATGCCTGATTGCATTCCACACCATGAATGACTTGTATGCCGTTTGATGACTTGAACAAATGATTGATAAAGTACATTTCAATAAGTAGTGAAATGTAGGCCTCTAAGTTACAGTATTAAGACTAAACAGGATGTGCTCTAAGGCCTACAGCTCCATGGTGGTTATACAAGGCTGCTATACTAAGTTTAATAATGATAATGACATGGTGGTTCTATACTAAGTCTACTAATGATAATGACATGGTGGTTCTACAAGGCTCCTACTCTAAGTTTAATAATGATAATGACATGGTGGTTCTATACTAAGTCTACTAATGATAATGACATGGTGGTTCTATACTAAGTCTAATAATGATAATGACATGGTGGTTCTATAGTAAGTCTACTAATGATAATGACATGGTGGTTCTATACTAAGTCTACTAATGATAATGACATGGTGGTTCTATACTAAGTCTAATAATGATAATGACATGGTGGTTCTATAGTAAGTCTACTAATGATAATGACATGGTGGTTCTATAGTAAGTCTACTAATGATAATGACATGGTGGTTCTATACTAAGTCTACTAATGATAATGACATGGTGGTTCTATACTAAGTCTACTAATGATAATGACATGGTGGTTCTATACTAAGTCTAATAATGATAATGACATGGTGGTTCTATAGTAAGTCCTAATGATAATGACATGGTGGTTCTATAGTAAGTCTACTAATGATAATGACATGGTGGTTCTATACTAAGTCTACTAATGATAATGACATGGTGGTTCTATTAAGTCTACTAATGATAATGACATGGTGGTTCTATACTAAGTCTACTAATGATAATGACATGGTGGTTCTATACTAAGTCTACTAATGATAATGACATGGTGGTTCTATACTAAGTCTACTAATGATAATGACATGGTGGTTCTATAGTAAGTCTACTAATGATAATGACATGGTGGTTCTATAGTAAGTCTACTAATGATAATACGGTATGGTCTCTCAGTATGGTTATAGTATGACATGGTGGTTCTATATGGTTATAGTATGGTATGGTGGTTCTCAGTATGGTTATAATGATGGTATGGTGGTCTCTCAGTATGGTTATAGTATGGTATGAGGTCTCTCAGTATGGTTATAGTATGGTATGGTGAGGTCTCTCAGTATGGTTATAGTATGGTATGGTGAGGTCTCTCAGTATGGTTATAATATGGTATGGTGAAGTCTCTCAGTATGGTTATAGTATGGTATGGTGATGTCTCTCAGTATGGTTATAATATGGTATGGTGAGGTCTCTCAGTATGGTTATAGTATGGTATGGTGAGGTCTCTCAGTATGGTTATAGTATGGTATGGTGAGGTCTCTCAGTATGGTTATAGTATGGTATGGTGATGTCTCTCAGTATGGTTATAATATGGTATGGTGAGGTCTCTCAGTATGGTTATAGTATGGTATGGTGAGGTCTCTGTATGGTTATAGTATGGTATGGTGAGTCTCTCAGTATGGTTATAATGGTATGTTGGTCTCTCAGTATGGTTATAGTATGGTATGGTTATAGTATGGTATGGTGATAATATGGTGTGGTGAGGTCTCTCAGTATGGTTATAGTATGGTATGGTGAGGTCTCTCAGTATGGTTATAGTATGGTCATAGTATGGTTATAATATGGTATGGTGAAGTCTCTCAGTATGGTTATAGTATGGTATGGTGAGGTCTCTCAGTATGGTGATAGTATGGTATGGTGAGGTCTCTCAGTATGGTTATAGTATGGTATGGTGATAATATGGTATGTTGAGGTCTCTCAGTATGGTGATAATATGGTATGGTGAGGTCTCAGTATGGTTATAGTATGGTATGATTATAATATGGTATGTTGAGGTCTCTCAGTATGGTTATAGTATGGTATGGTGATAATATGGTATGGTGAGGTCTCTCAGTATGGTTATAGTATGGTATGGTTATAATATAGTATGTTGAGGTCTCTCAGTATAGTTATAGTATGGTATGGTGAGGTCTCTCAGTATGGTTATAGTATGGTATGGTGAGGTCTCTCAGTATGGTTATAGTATGGTATGGTGATAATATGGTATGTAAGTCGCTCTGGATAAGAGCGTCTGCTAAATGACTTAAATGTAAATTTAAATGTTATAGTATGGTATGGTGAGGTCTCTCAGTATGGTTATAGTATGGTATGGTGAGGTCTCTCAGTATGGTTATAGTATGGTATGGTGAGGTCTCGCAGTATGGTTATAGTATGGTATGGTGAAGTCTCTCAGTATGGTTATAGTATGGTATGGTGAGGTCTCTCAGTATGGTGATAATATGGTATGTTGAGGTCTCTCAGTATGGTTATAGTATGGTATGGTGAGGTCTCTCAGTATGGTTATAGTATGGTATGTTGAAGTCTCTCAGTATGGTGATAATATGGTATGGTGAGGTCTCTCAGTATGGTTATAGTATGGTATGGTGAGGTCTCTCAGTATGGTTATAGTATGGTATGGTGAGGTCTCTCAGTTTGGTGATAATATGGTATGGTGATAATATGGTATGGTGAGGTCTCTCAGTATGGTTATAGTATGGTATGTTGAGGTCTCTCAGTATGGTTATAGTATGGTATGGTTATAGTATGGTATGTTGAAGTCTCTCAGTATGGTGATAATATGGTATGTTGAGGTCTCTCAGTATGGTTATAGTATGGTATGGTGAGGTCTCTCAGTATGGTTATAGTATGGTATGGTGAGGTCTCTCAGTATAGTTATAGTATGGTATGTTGAGGTCTCTCAGTATGGTTATAGTATGGTATGCTGAGGTCTCTCAGTATGGTTATAGTATGGTATGGTGAGGTCTCTCAGTATGGTTATAGTATGGTATGGTGATAATATGGTATGGTTATAGTATGGTATGGTGAGGTCTCAGTATGGTTATAGTATGGTTATAATATGGTATGGTGAGGTCTTTCAGTATGGTGATAGTATGGTATGGTGAGGTCTCTCAGTATGGTTATAGTATGGTATGGTGATAATATGGTATGTTGAGGTCTCTCAGTATGGTGATAATATGGTATGGTGAGGTCTCTCAGTATGGTTATAGTATGGTATGGTGAGGTCTCTCAGTATGGTTATAGTATGGTATGGTGATAATATGGTATGGTTATAGTATGGTATGGTGAGGTCTCTCAGTATGGTTATAGTATGGTATGGTGATAATATGGTATGGTTATAGTATGGTATGGTGAGGTCTCTCAGTATGGTTATAGTATGGTATGGTGATAATATGGTATGGTTATAGTATGGTATGGTGAGGTCTCTCAGTATGGTGATAGTATGGTATGGTTATAGTATGGTATGGTGAGGTCTCTCAGTATGGTGATAATATGGTATGGTTATAATATGGTATGGTGAGGTCTTTCAGTATGGTGATAGTATGGTATGGTGAGGTCTCTCAGTATGGTTATAGTATGGTATGGTGATAATATGGTATGTTGAGGTCTCTCAGTATGGTGATAATATGGTATGGTGAGGTCTCAGTATGGTTATAGTATGGTATGGTTATAATATGGTATGTTGAGGTCTCTCAGTATAGTTATAATATGGTATGGTGAGGTCTCTCAGTATGGTTATAGTATGGTATGGTGAGGTCTCTCAGTATGGTTATAGTATGGTATGGTGAGGTCTCTCAGTATGGTTATAGTATGGTATGGTGAGGTCTCTCAGTATGGTTATAGTATGGTATGGTGAGGTCTCTCAGTATGGTTATAGTATGGTATGGTGAGGTCTCTCAGTATGGTTATAGTATGGTATGGTGAGGTCTCTCAGTATGGTTATAGTATGGTATGGTGAGGTCTCTCAGTATGGTTATAGTATGGTATGGTGAGGTCTCTCAGTATGGTTATAGTATGGTATGTTGAGGTCTCTCAGTATGGTGATACTATGGTATGGTGAGGTCTCTCAGTATGGTTATAGTATAGTATGGTATGGTGAGGTCTCAGTATGGTTATAGTATGGTATGGTGAGGTCTCTCAGTATGGTTATAGTATGGTATGGTTATAATATGGTATGGTGAGGTCTCTCAAGTATGGTTATAGTATGGTATGGTGAGGTCTCTCAGTATAGTTATTGTATGGTATGTTGAGGTCTCTCAGTATGGTTATAGTATGGTATGTTGGGGTCTCTCAGTATGGTTATAGTATGGTATGGTGAGATCCCTCAGTATGGTTATAGTATGGTATGGTTATAGTATGGTATGTTGAGGTCTCTCAGTATGGTTATAGTATGGTATGGTGATAATATGGTATGGTTATAGTATGGTATGGTGAGGTCTCTCAGTATGGTGATAGTATGGTATGGTTGGTTATAGTATGGTATGGTGAGGTCTCTCAGTATGGTTATAGTATGGTTATAATATGGTATGGTGATAATATGGTATGTTGAGGTCTCTCAGTATGGTGATAATATGGTATGGTGAGGTCTCTCAGTATGGTTATAGTATGGTATGGTGAGGTCTCTCAGTATGGTTATAGTATGGTATGGTGATAATATGGTATGGTTATAGTATGGTATGGTGAGGTCTCTCAGTATGGTGATAGTATGGTATGGTTATAGTATGGTATGGTGAGGTCTCTCAGTATGGTTATAGTATGGTATGGTGATAATATGGTATGTTGAGGTCTCACAGTATGGTGATGATATGGTATGGTGAGGTCTCAGTATGGTTATGGTATGGTTATAATATGGTATGTTGAGGTCTCTCAGTATAGTTATAATATGGTATGTTGAGGTCTCTCAGTATAATTATAGTATGGTATGGTGAGGTCTCTCAGTATGGTTATAGTATGGTATGGTGAGGTCTCTCAGTATGGTTATAGTATGGTATGGTGAGGTCTCTCAGTATGGTTATAGTATGGTATGGCGAAGTCTCTCAGTATGGTTATAGTATGGTATGGTGAGGTCTCTCAGTATGGTTATAGTATGGTATGTTGAGGTCTCTCAGTATGGTGATAATATGGTATGGTGAGGTCTCTCAGTATGGTTATAGTATGGTATGGTGAGGTCTCTCAGTATGGTTATAGTATGGTATGGTGAGGTCTCTCAGTATGGTTATAGTATGGTATGGTGATAATATGGTATGGTGAGGTCTCTCAGTATGGTTATAGTATGGTATGGTGAGGTCTCTCAGTATAGTTATAGTATGGTATGTTGAGGTCTCTCAGTATGGTTATAGTATGGTATGTTGAGGTCTCTCAGTATGGTTCTAGTATGGTATGGTGAGGTCTCTCAGTATGGTTATAGTATGGTATGGTGATAATATGGTATGGTTATGGTATGGTATGGTGAAGTCTCAGTATGGTGATAATATGGTATGGTGATAATATGGTATGGTGATAATATGGTATGGTGAGGTATCTCAGTATGGTGATAATATGGTATGGTGAGGTCTCTCAGTATGGTTATAGTATGGTATGGTGAGGTCTCTCAGTATGGTTATAGTATGGTATGGTTATAATATGGTATGGTGAGGTCTCTCAGTATGGTTATAATATGGTATGGTGAAGTCTCTCAGTATGGTGATAATATGGTATGGTGAGGTCTCAGTATGGTTATAATATGGTATGGTGAAGTCTCTCAGTATGGTTATAATATGGTATGGTGAAGTCTCTCAGTATGGTGATAATATGGTATGGTGAGGTCTCTCAGTATGGTTATAGTATGGTATGGTTATAGTATGGTATGGTTATAGTATGGTATGGTGAGGTCTCTCAGTATGGTTATAGTATGGTATGGTGAGGTCTCTCAGTATGGTGATAATATGGTATGGTTATAGTATGGTATGGTGATAATATGGTATGGTTATAGTATGGTATGGTGAGGTCTCTCAGTATGGTGATAATATGGTATGGTGATAATATGGTATGGTGATAATATGGTATGGTGAGGTCTCTCAGTATGGTTATAGTATGGTATGGTGATAATATGGTATGGTTATAGTATGGTATGGTGAGGTCTCTCAGTATGGTCATAGTATGGTATGGTGAGGTCTCTCAGTATGGTTATAGTATGGTATGGTGAGGTCTCTCAGTATGGTTATAGTATGGTATGGTGAGGTCTCTCAGTATGGTTATAGTATGGTATGGTGAGGTCTCTCAGTATGGTTATAATATGGTATGGTGAGGTCTCTCAGTATGGTTATAGTATGGTATGGTGATAATATGGTATGGTGAGGTCTCTCAGTATGGTTATAGTATGGTATGGTGATAATATGGTATGGTGAGGTCTCAGTATGGTTATAGTATGGTATGGTGATAATATGGTATGGTGAGGTCTCAGTATGGTTATAGTATGGTATGGTGATAATATGGTATGGTGAGGTCTCTCAGTATGGTGATAATATGGTATGGTGAGGTCTCTCAGTATGGTTATAGTATGGTATGGTGATAATATGGTATGTTGAGGTCTCTCAGTATGGTGATAATATGGTATGGTGAGGTCTCTCAGTATGGTTATAGTATGGTATGGTGAGGTCTCTCAGTATGGTTATAGTATGGTATGGTGATAATATGGTATGGTGAGGTCTCTCAGTATGGTTATAGTATGGTATGGTGATAATATGGTATGGTGAGGTCTCTCAGTATGGTTATAGTATGGTATGGTGATAATATGGTATGGTGAGGTCTCTCAGTATGGTTATAGTATGGTATGTTGAGGTCTCTCAGTATGGTTATAGTATGGTATGTTGAGGTCTCTCAGTATGGTTATAGTATGGTATGGTGATAATATGGTATGGTGAGGTCTCTCAGTATGGTTATAGTATGGTATGGTGAGGTCTCTCAGTATGGTTATAGTATGGTATGTTGAGGTCTCTCAGTATGGTTATAGTATGGTATGGTTATAGTATGGTATGGTGATAATATGGTGTGGTGAGGTCTCTCAGTATGGTTATAGTATGGTATGGTGAGGTCTCTCAGTATGGTTATAGTATGGTCATAGTATGGTTATAGTATGGTAAGGTGAGGTCTCTCAGTATGGTTATAGTATGGTATGGTGAGGTCTCTCAGTATGGTTATAGTATGGTAAGGTGAGGTCTCTCAGTATGGTTATAGTATGGTTATAATATGGTATGGTGAGGTCTCTCAGTATGGTTATAGTATGGTATGGTGATAATATGGTATGTTGAGGTCTCTCAGTATGGTGATAATATGGTATGGTGAGGTCTCAGTATGGTTATAATATGGTATGTTGAGGTCTCTCAGTATGGTTATAGTATGGTATGGTGATAATATGGTATGGTGAGGTCTCTCAGTATGGTTATAATATGGTATGTTGAGGTCTCTCAGTATGGTTATAGTATGGTATGGTGAGGTCTCTCAGTATGGTTATAGTATGGTATGATGAGGTCTCTCAGTATGGTTAAAGTATGGTATGGTGATAATATGGTATGTAAGTCGCTCTGGATAAGAGCGTCTGCTAAATGACTTAAATGTAAATGTAAATGTTATAGTATGGTATGGTGAGGTCTCTCAGTATGGTTATAGTATGGTATGGTGAGGTCTCTCAGTATGGTTATAGTATGGTTATAATATGGTATGGTGAGGTCTCTCAGTATGGTGATAGTATGGTATGTTGAGGTCTCTCAGTATGGTTATAGTATGGTATGGTGAGGTCTCTCAGTATGGTTATAGTATGGTATGTTGAAGTCTCTCAGTATGGTGATAATATGGTATGGTGAGGTCTCTCAGTATGGTTATAGTATGGTATGGTGAGGTCTCTCAGTATGGTTATAGTATGGTATGGTGAGGTCTCTCAGTATGGTTATAGTATGGTATGGTGAAGTCTCTCAGTTTGGTGATAATATGGTATGGTGATAATATGGTATGGTGAGGTCTCTCAGTATGGTTATAGTATGGTATGTTGAGGTCTCTCAGTATGGTTATAGTATGGTATGGTGAGGTCTCTCAGTATGGTTATAGTATGGTATGGTGAGGTCTCTCAGTATGGTTATAGTATGGTATGGTGAGGTCTCTCAGTATGGTTATAGTATGGTATGGTGAGGTCTCTCGGTATAGTTATAGTATGGCATGTTGAGGTCTCTCAGTATGGTTATAGTATGGTATGCTGAGGTCTCCCAGTATGGTTATAGTATGGTATGGTGAGGTCTCTCAGTATGGTTATAGTATGGTATGGTGATAATATGGTATGGTTATAGTATGGTATGGTGAGGTCTCTCAGTATGGTGATAGTATGGTATGGTTATAGTATGGTATGGTGTGGTCTCTCAGTATGGTTATAGTATGGTTATAGTATGGTTATAATATGGTATGGTGAGGTCTTTCAGTATGGTGATAGTATGGTATGGTGAGGTCTCTCAGTATGGTTATAGTATGGTATGGTGATAATATGGTATGTTGAGGTCTCTCAGTATGGTGATAATATGGTATGGTGAGGTCTCTCAGTATGGTTATAGTATGGTATGGTGAGGTCTCTCAGTATGGTTATAGTATGGTATGGTTATAGTATGGTATGGTGAGATCTCTCAGTATGGTTATAGTATGGTTATAGTATGGTTATAATATGGTATGGTGAGGTCTTTCAGTATGGTGATAGTATGGTATGGTGAGGTCTCTCAGTATGGTTATAGTATGGTATGGTGATAATATGGTATGTTGAGGTCTCTCAGTATAGTTATAGTATTGTATGGTGAGGTCTCAGTATGGTTATAGTATGGTATGGTGAGGTCTCTCAGTATGGTTATAGTATGGTATGGTGAGGTCTCTCAGTATGGTTATAGTATGGTATGGTGAGGTCTCTCAGTATGGTTATAGTATGGTATGTTGAGGTCTCTCAGTATGGTGATAATATGGTATGGTGAGGTCTCTCAGTATGGTTATAGTATGGTATGGTGAGGTCTCTCAGTATGGTTATAGTATGGTATGGTGAGGTCTCTCAGTATGGTTATAGTATGGTATGGTGAGGTCTCTCAGTATGGTTATAGTATGGTATGGTGAGGTCTCTCAGTATGGTTATAGTATGGTATGGTGATAATATGGTATGGTGAGGTCTCTCAGTATGGTTATAGTATGGTATGGTGAGGTCTCTCAGTATGGTTATAGTATGGTATGGTGAGGTCCCTCAGTATGGTTATAGTATGGTATGGTTATAGTATGGTATGTTGAGGTCTCTCAGTATGGTTATGGTATGGTATGGTGAGGTCTCTCAGTATAGTTATAGTATGGTATGTTGAGGTCTCTCAGTATGGTTATAGTATGGTATGTTGAGGTCTCTCAGTATGGTTATAGTATGGTATGATGAGGTCTCTCAGTGTGGTTATAGTATGGTATGGTGATAATATGGTATGGTTATGGTATGGTATGGTGAAGTCTCAGTATGGTGATAATATGGTATGGTGATAATATGGTATGGTGAGGTCTCTCAGTATGGTGATAATATGGTATGGTGAGGTCTCTCAGTATGGTTATAGTATGGTATGGTGAGGTCTCTCAGTATGGTTATAGTATGGTATGGTGAGGTCTCTCAGTATGGTTATAGTATGGTATGGTTATAATATGGTATGGTGAGGTCTCAGTATGGTTATAATATGGTATGGTGAAGTCTCTCAGTATGGTGATAATATGGTATGGTGAGGTCTCTCAGTATGGTTATAGTATGGTATGGTTATAGTATGGTATGGTTATAGTATGGTATGGTGAGGTCTCAGTATGGTTATAGTATGGTATGGTGAGGTCTCTCAGTATGGTGATAATATGGTATGGTGAGGTCTCTCAGTATGGTGATAATATGGTATGGTTATAGTATGGTATGGTGATAATATGGTATGGTTATAGTATGGTATGGTCTCTCAGTATGGTGATAATATGGTATGGTGATAATATGGTATGGTGAGGTCTCAGTATGGTTATAGTATGGTATGGTGATAATATGGTATGGTTATAGTATGGTATGGTGAGGTCTCTCAGTATGGTCATAGTATGGTATGGTGAGGTCTCTCAGTATGGTTATAGTATGGTATGGTGATGTCTCTCAGTATGGTTATAGTATGGTATAGTGAGGTCTCTCAGTATGGTTATAGTATGGTATGGTGAGGTCTCTCAGTATGGTTATAGTATGGTATGGTGAGGTCTCTCAGTATGGTTATAGTATGGTTATAGTATGGTATGGTTATAGTATGGTATGGAGAGGTCCCTCAGTATGGTTATAGTATGGTATGGTGATAATATGGTATGGTGAGGTCTCTCAGTATGGTTATAGTATGGTATGGTGAGGTCTCTCAGTATGGTTATAGTATGGTATGGTGAGGTCTCTCAGTATGGTTATAATATGGTATGTTGAGGTCTCTCAGTATGGTTATAGTATGGTATGGTTATAGTATGGTATGGTTATAGTATGGTATGGTTATAGTATGGTATGGTGAGGTCTCTCAGTATGGTTATAGTATGGTATGGTGATAATATGGTATGGTGAGGTCTCTCAGTATGGTTATAGTATGGTATGTTGAGGTCTCTCAGTATGGTTATAGTATGGTATGGTGAGGTCTCTCAGTATGGTTATAGTATGGTATGGTGAGGTCTCTCAGTATGGTGATAATATGGTATGGTGAGGTCTCTCAGTATGGTGATAATATGGTATGGTGAGGTCTCTCAGTATGGTTATAGTATGGTATGGTTATAGTATGGTATGGTTATAGTATGGTATGGTGAGGTCTCTCAGTATGGTGATAATATGGTATGGTGAGGTCTCTCAGTATGGTTATAGTATAGTATGGTGAGGTCTCTCAGTATGGTTATAGTATGGTATGTTGAGGTCTCTCAGTATGGTTATAGTATGGTATGGTGAGGTCTCTCAGTATGGTATGGTCTCTCAGTATGGTTATAGTATGGTATGGTGAGGTCTCTCAGTATGGTGATAATATGGTATGGTGAGGTCTCTCAGTATGGTTATAGTATGGTATGTTGAGGTCTCTCAGTATGGCTATAGTATGGTATGGTGAGGTCTCTCAGTATGGTTATAGTATGGTATGGTGAGGTCTCTCAGTATGGTTATAGTATGGTATGGTGAGGTCTCTCAGTATGGTGATAATATGGTATGGTGAGGTCTCTCAGTATGGTGATAATATGGTATGGTGAGGTCTCTCAGTATGGTGATAATATGGTATGGTCTCTCAGTATGGTGATAATATGGTATGGTGAGGTCTCTCAGTATGGTTATAGTATGGTATGGTGAGGTCTCTCAGTATGGTTATAGTATGGTATGGTGAGGTCTCTCAGTATGGTATGGTGAGGTCTCTCAGTATGGTTATAGTATGGTATGGTGAGGTCTCTCAGTATGGTGATAATATGGTATGGTGAGGTCTCTCAGTATGGTATGGTGAGATCTCTCAGTATGGTTATAGTATGGTATGGTGAGGTCTCTCAGTATGGTGATAATATGGTATGGTGAGGTCTCTCAGTATGGTGATAATATGGTATGGTGAGGTCTCTCAGTATGGTGATAATATGGTATGGTTATAGTATGGTATGGTGATAATATGGTATGGTTATAGTATGGCATGGTGAGGTCTCTCAGTATGGTGATAATATGGTATGGTTATAGTATGGTATGGTGATAATATGGTATGGTTATAGTATGGTATGGTGAGGTCTCAGTATGGTGATAATATGGTATGGTGATAATATGGTATGGTGAGGTCTCTCAGTATGGTTATAGTATGGTATGGTGAGGTCTCTCAGTATGGTGATAATATGGTATGGTGATAATATGGTATGGTGAGGTCTCTCAGTATGGTTATAGTATGGTATGGTGAAGTCTCTCAGTATGGTTATAGTATGGTATGTTGAGGTCTCTCAGTATGGTTATAGTATGGTATGGTTATAGTATGGTATGGTGAGGTCTCTCAGTATGGTTATAGTATGGTATGGTGAAGTCTCTCAGTATGGTGATAATATGGTATGGTGAGGTCTCTCAGTATGGTGATAATATGGTATGGTGAGGTCTCTCAGTATGGTGATAATATGGTATGGTTATAGTATGGTATGGTGATAATATGGTATGGTTATAGTATGGCATGGTGAGGTCTCTCAGTATGGTGATAATATGGTATGGTTATAGTATGGTATGGTGATAATATGGTATGGTTATAGTATGGTATGGTGAGGTCTCAGTATGGTGATAATATGGTATGGTGATAATATGGTATGGTGAGGTCTCTCAGTATGGTTATAGTATGGTATGGTGAGGTCTCTCAGTATGGTGATAATATGGTATGGTGATAATATGGTATGGTGAGGTCTCTCAGTATGGTTATAGTATGGTATGGTGAAGTCTCTCAGTATGGTTATAGTATGGTATGGTGAGGTCCCTCAGTATGGTAGTGGTTAATGCATGGTTCCACGTGTTCCACCATCTGTGTTTCCTGCAGCTCAGCGTACAGAGTGGACCCTTGGTTAATGCATGACTTAGTAATCACCTCACTATCACACTCCCCCGCCCCACCCCTACGGCAGTGTATTACATAGTAAAGTGTGTATATTACAGCAGTATACAGTATTACTATAGTATTGTATAGTAAAGTGTGTGTATTACAGCAGTATACAGTATTACTATAGTATTGTATAGTAAAGTGTGTGTATTACAGCAGTATACAGCATCGAGTATCGTTTCGGTATCGAGTATTTTGTTGCTAACCCCAGTATCAGCATTGTTTTGGTATACAGTATTTTGTTACTAAACCCAGTATCAGCATTGTTTTGGTATACAGTATTTTGTTACTAAACCCAGTATCAGCACTGTTTTGGTATACAGTATTTTGTTACTAAACCCAGTATCAGCATTGTTTTGGTATACAGTATTTTGTTACTAAACCCAGTATCAGCATTGTTTTGGTATACAGTATTTTGTTACTAAACCCGGTATCAGCATCCAAGTCAAAATGATGGTATCGTGACAACGCTGACACAATATCTGGGCTGGAATCCCAATTAGGCCCGACTATTGTGTTGGTTAGGAATGACCCTTCTGGCCTGGTTAAACCACTCTGGTCAATGTGTTTACCATGGTTTCACTTCACAGTACAGCGTTCAGTTTGGGGTAACCAGGGTAACCAGGGTACCTCTAATCAGCCAAGGACCAAGTTCTTATTCTCAGGCACCGTAAACACAACTAAACTAAAACCCTCAATCATTGGCAGGGTTTATAATGAGTCTCAGACAACGTAAACACAACTAAACTAAAACCCTCAATCATTGGCAGGGTTTATAATGAGGAGAGGAGAGGAGAGGAGAGGAGAGGAGAGGAGAGGAGAGGAGAGGAGAGGAGAGGAGAGGAGAGAGAGGAGAGGAGAGGAGAGGAGAGGAGAGGAGAGGAGAGGAGAGGAGAGGAGAGAGAGGAGAGGAGAGGAGAGGAGAGGTGAGAGAGAGGAGAGGAGAGGAGAGGAGAGGGAGAGAGGAGAGAGAGGAGAGAGAGAGAGGAGAGGAGAAGAGAGGAGAAGAGAGGTGAAGAGAGGAGAGAAGAGAGGAGAAGAGGTGAAGAGAGGAGAGGTGAAGAGAGGAGAGGAGAGGTGAAGAGAGGAGAGGAGAGGTGAAGAGAGGAGAGGAGAGGTGAGAGGGAAGAGGAGAGGTGAAGAGAGAGAGGTGAAGAGAGGAGAGGTGAAGAGAGGAGAGGAGAGGTGAAGAGAGGAGAGGAGAGAGAAGAGAGAGGAGAGGAGAGGTGAGAGAGAGAGGAGAGGAGAGGTGAGAGGGAGAGGAGAGGTGAAGAGGTGAAGAGAGGAGAGAGGTGAAGAGAGGAGAGGTGAAAGAGAGGAGAGGTGAAGAGGAGAGGAGAGGTGAAGAGAGGAGAGGTGAAGAGGGGTGAGGAGAGGTGAGGTGAAGAGGGGTGAGGAGAGGTGAAGAGAGGAGAGGTGAAGAGAGGGAGAGAGGGGTGAAGAGAGGTGAAGAGGTGAAGAGAGTGAAGAGGTGAAGAGAGGAGAGGTGAAGAGAGGAGAGGTGAAGAGGAGAGGTGAAGAGAGGAGAGGTGAAGAGAGGAGAGGTGAAGAGAGGAGAGGTGAAGAGAGGAGAGGTGAAGAGAGGAGAGGTGAAGAGAGGAGAGGTGAAGAGAGGAGAGGTGAAGAGAGGAGAGGTGAAGAGGGGTGAGGAGAGGTGAAGAGGGGTGAGGAGAGGTGAAGAGAGGAGAGGTGAAGAGGGGTGAGGAGAGGTGAAGAGGGGTGAGGAGAGGTGAAAGAGGAGAGGTGAAGAGGGGGAGGAGGTGAAGAGGGGTGAGGAGAGGTGAAGAGGGGTGAGGAGAGGTGAAGAGGGGTGAGGAGAGGTGAAGAGGGGTGAGGAGAGGTGAAGAAGGGGTGAGGGGGTGAGGAGAGGTGAAGAGGGGTGAGGAGAGGTGAAGAGGGGTGAGGAGAGGTGAAGAGGGGTGAGGAGAGGTGAAGAGGGGTGAGGAGAGGTGAAGAGGGGTGAGGAGAGGTGAAGAGGGGTGAGGAGAGGTGAAGAGGGGGTGAAGAGAGGAGAGGTGAAGAGGGGTGAAGGAGAGGTGAAGAGGGGAAGAGGAGAGGTGAAGAGGGGTGAGGTGGAGAGGAGGTGAAGAGGGGTGAGGAGAGGAGAAGAGGGGTGAGGAGAGGAGAAGAGGGGTGAGGAGAGGAGAAGAGGGGTGAGGAGGGGTGAGGAGAGGTGAGGAGGGGTGAGGAGAGGTGAAGAGGGGTGAGGAGAGGAGAAGAGGGGTGAGGAGAGGAGAAGAGGAGAAGAGGGGTGAGGTGAGAGGAGAGGTGAAGAGGGGTGAAGAGAGGGGTGAAGAGGGGTGAAGAGGGGTGAAGAGGGGTGAAAGAGGGGTGAAGAGGGGTGAAGAGGGGTGAGAGTGAAGAGGGTGAAGAGAGGAGAGGTGAAGAGAGGAGAGGAGAGGTGAGGAGAGGAGAGGAGAGGAGAGGTGAAGAGGGGGATGAGCGAGAAGGGAGAGATGACAACATTGTATTGCTCCAACCTCTTCGTTGGTCTATTTGATGCCAGAATAAAAACAGAATTCTACCAGCAACAAAGCTTTATGGTTGAAAGGGTTGGGGCAGATGCTGTGTTTTTCCATCCACATTACAGGTTGTATTTTCCAGATCTGAGGTCCTTCAGCATCACGTGTCCTCCAGAGGGTAACAGACAGCTTCTCCACAGACACATTGCCTCTCCATGAAGCTGAGAGACAGCGAGCATGCGAGAGGACCCTACCCACCTTAGTGACCACTCTGTAGGTGATGTAGGTCTCCATGGTGGAGACGTGTTTCTTCGGGTCGTCGACGGTGACGAAGAGGTCACGTGTTTCTCCATCCAGGTCGTCATCCAGCTGCAGCCGGTTCAGGAGGGAGGACGAGGAGGAGGGACTAGATGTCTCCACCGGCGTCCCATTGGTCAGAATTTGGTCCTAGAAGCAGGAAACATGAAGACCATAGAAACAACTTAAGTAGTTGGATGTGTCCTAAATACCACCCAACATAGTGCACGACTTCTAACCAGAGAATACCACCCAACATAGTGCACGACTTCTAACCAGAGAATACCACCCAACATAGTGCACGACTTCTAACCAGAGAATACCACCCAACATAGTGCACGACTTCTAACCAGAGAATACCACCCAACATAGTGCACGACTTCTAACCAGAGAATACCACCCAACATAGTGCACGACTTCTAACCAGAGAATACCACCCAACATACACTACACTACAGACATGACTGGTCCTCTACATCTAATAACAGATCACATGACTGGTCCTCTACATCTAATAACAGATCACATGACTGGTCCTCTACATCTAATAACAGATCACATGACTGGTCCTCTACATCTAATAACAGATCACATGACTGGTCCTCTACATCTAATAACAGATCACATGACTGGTCCTCTACATCTAATAACAGATCACATGACTGGTCCTCTACATCTAATAACAGATCACATGACTGGTCCTCTACATCTAATAACAGATCACATGACTGGTCCTCTACATCTAATAACAGATCACATGACTGGTCCTCTACATCTAATAACAGATCACATGACTGGTCCTCTACATCTAATAACAGATCACATGACTGGTCCTCTACATCTAATAACAGATCACATGACTGGTCCTAACCACATGTAATCTAATAACAGATCACATGACTGGTCCTCTACATGTAATCTAATAACAGATCACATGACTGGTCCTCTACATGTAATCTAATAACAGATCACATGACTGGTACTCTACATCTAATAACAGATCACATGACTGGTACTCTAATGTACCATCTAATAACAGATCACATGACTGGTACTCTACAGCTAATAACAGATCACATGACTGGTACTCTACAGCTCATAACAGATCACATGACTGGTACTCTACAGCTCATAACAGATCACATGACTGGTCCTCTACATGTAATCTAATAACAGATCACATGACTGGTACTCTACATCTAATAACAGATCACATGACTGGTACTCTACATGTAATCTAATAACAGATCACATGACTGGTACTCTACAGCTCATAACAGATCACATGACTGGTACTCTACAGCTCATAACAGATCACATGACTGGTCCTCTACATGTAATCTAATAACAGATCACATGACTGGTCCTCTACATGTAATCTAATAACAGATCACATGACTGGTCCTAACTCACATGACTGTAATCTAATAACAGATCACATGACTGGTCCTCTACATGTAATCTAATAACAGATCACATGACTGGTCCTCTACATGTAATCTAATAACAGATCACATGACTGGTCCTCTACATGTAATCTAATAACAGATCACATGACTGGTCCTCTACATGTAATCTAATAACAGATCACATGACTGGTCCTCTACATGTAATCTAATAACAGATCACATGACTGGTCCTCTACATGTAATCTAATAACAGATCACATGACTGGTACTCTACAGCTAATAACAGATCACATGACTGGTACTCTACAGCTAATAACAGATCACATGACTGGTACTCTACAGCTAATAACAGATCACATGACTTGTACTCTACATCTAATAACAGATCACATGACTGGTCCTCTACATGTAATCTAATAACAGATCACATGACTGGTCCTCTACATGTAATCTAATAACAGATCACATGACTGGTCCTCTACATGTAATCTAATAACAGATCACATGACTGGTCCTCTACATGTAATAACAGATCACATGACTGGTCCTCTACATGTAATAACAGATCACATGACTGGTCCTCTACATCTAATAACAGATCACATGACTGGTCCTCTACATCTAATAACAGATCACATGACTGGTCCTCTACATCTAATAACAGATCACATGACTGGTCCTCTACATCTAATAACAGATCACATGACTGGTCCTCTACATCTAATAACAGATCACATGACTGGTCCTCTACATCTAATAACAGATCACATGACTGGTCCTCTACATCTAATAACAGATCACATGACTGGTCCTCTACATCTAATAACAGATCACATGACTGGTCCTCTACATCTAATAACAGATCACATGACTGGTCCTCTACATCTAATAACAGATCACATGACTGGTCCTCTACATCTAATAACAGATCACATGACTGGTCCTCTACATCTAATAACAGATCACATGACTGGTCCTCTACAGCTCATAACAGATCACATGACTGGTCCTCTACAGCTCATAACAGATCACATGACTGGTCCTCTACAGCTCATAACAGATCACATGACTGGTCCTCTACAGCTCATAACAGATCACATGACTGGTCCTCTACAGCTCATAACAGATCACATGACTGGTCCTCTACAGCTCATAACAGATCACATGACTGGTCCTCTACAGCTCATAACAGATCACATGACTGGTCCTCTACATCTAATAATCACAACAGATCACATGACTGGTCCTCTACATGTAATCTAATAACAGATCACATGACTGGTCCTCTACATGTAATCTAATAACAGATCACATGACTGGTCCTCTACATCTAATAACAGATCACATGACTGGTCCTCTACATCTAATAACAGATCACATGACTGGTCCTCTACATCTAATAACAGATCACATGACTGGTCCTCTACATCTAATAACAGATCACATGACTGGTCCTCTACAGCTCATAACAGATCACATGACTGGTCCTCTACAGCTCATAACAGATCACATGACTGGTCCTCTACAGCTCATAACAGATCACATGACTGGTCCTCTACAGCTCATAACAGATCACATGACTGGTCCTCTACAGCTCATAACAGATCACATGACTGGTCCTCTACAGCTCATAACAGATCACATGACTGGTCCTCTACAGCTCATAACAGATCACATGACTGGTCCTCTACAGCTAATAACAGATCACATGACTGGTCCTCTACAGCTAATAACAGATCACATGACTGGTCCTCTACAGCTCATAACAGATCACATGACTGGTCCTCTACAGCTCATAACAGATCACATGACTGGTCCTCTACAGCTCATAACAGATCACATGACTGGTCCTCTACAGCTCATAACAGATCACATGACTGGTCCTCTACAGCTCATAACAGATCACATGACTGGTCCTCTACAGCTCATAACAGATCACATGACTGGTCCTCTACAGCTCATAACAGATCACATGACTGGTCCTCTACAGCTCATAACAGATCACATGACTGGTCCTCTACATCTAATAACAGATCACATGACTGGTCCTCTACATCTAATAACAGATCACATGACTGGTCCTCTACATCTAATAACAGATCACATGACTGGTCCTCTACATGTAATCTAATAACAGATCACATGACTGGTCCTCTACATCTAATAACAGATCACATGACTGGTCCTCTACAGCTCATAACAGATCACATGACTGGTCCTCTACAGCTCATAACAGATCACATGACTGGTCCTCTACATGTAATCTAATAACAGATCACATGACTGGTCCTCTACATGTAATCTAATAACAGATCACATGACTGGTCCTCTACATCTAATAACAGATCACATGACTGGTCCTCTACATCTAATAACAGATCACATGACTGGTCCTCTACAGCTCATAACAGATCACATGACTGGTCCTCTACAGCTCATAACAGATCACATGACTGGTCCTCTACATGTAATCTAATAACAGATCACATGACTGGTCCTCTACATCTAATAACAGATCACATGACTGGTCCTCTACATGTAATCTAATAACAGATCACATGACTGGTCCTCTACATGTAATCTAATAACAGATCACATGACTGGTCCTCTACATGTAATCTAATAACAGATCACATGACTGGTCCTCTACATCTAATAACAGATCACATGACTGGTCCTCTACATCTAATAACAGATCACATGACTGGTCCTCTACATCTAATAACAGATCACATGACTGGTCCTCTACATCTAATAACAGATCACATGACTGGTCCTCTACATCTAATAACAGATCACATGACTGGTCCTCTACATGTAATCTAATAACAGATCACATGACTGGTCCTCTACATCTAATAACAGATCACATGACTGGTCCTCTACATCTAATAACAGATCACATGACTGGTCCTCTACATCTAATAACAGATCACATGACTGGTCCTCTACATCTAATAACAGATCACATGACTGGTCCTCTACATCTAATAACAGATCACATGACTGGTCCTCTACATCTAATAACAGATCACATGACTGGTCCTCTACATCTAATAACAGATCACATGACTGGTCCTCTACATCTAATAACAGATCACATGACTGGTCCTCTACATCTAATAACAGATCACATGACTGGTCCTCTACATCTAATAACAGATCACATGACTGGTCCTCTACATCTAATAACAGATCACATGACTGGTCCTCTACATCTAATAACAGATCACATGACTGGTCCTCTACATCTAATAACAGATCACATGACTGGTCCTCTACATCTAATAACAGATCACATGACTGGTCCTCTACATCTAATAACAGATCACATGACTGGTCCTCTACATCTAATAACAGATCACATGACTGGTCCTCTACATCTAATAACAGATCACATGACTGGTCCTCTACATCTAATAACAGATCACATGACTGGTCCTCTACATGTAATCTAATAACAGATCACATGACTGGTCCTCTACATGTAATCTAATAACAGATCACATGACTGGTCCTCTACATGTAATCTAATAACAGATCACATGACTGGTACTCTACATCTAATCTAATAACAGATCACATGACTGGTCCTCTACATGTAATCTAATAACAGATCACATGACTGGTCCTCTACAGCTAATAACAGATCACATGACTGGTCCTCTACAGCTCATAACAGATCACATGACTGGTCCTCTACAGCTCATAACAGATCACATGACTGGTCCTCTACATGTAATCTAATCTAATAACAGATCACATGACTGGTCCTCTACATGTAATCTAATAACAGATCACATGACTGGTACTCTACATCTAATAACAGATCACATGACTGGTCCTCTACATGTAATCTAATAACAGATCACATGACTGGTCCTCTACAGCTCATAACAGATCACATGACTGGTCCTCTACAGCTCATAACAGATCACATGACTGGTCCTCTACATGTAATCTAATAACAGATCACATGACTGGTCCTCTACATGTAATCTAATAACAGATCACATGACTGGTCCTCTACATGTAATCTAATAACAGATCACATGACTGGTCCTCTACATGTAATCTAATAACAGATCACATGACTGGTCCTCTACATGTAATCTAATAACAGATCACATGACTGGTCCTCTACATGTAATCTAATAACAGATCACATGACTGGTCCTCTACATCTAATAACAGATCACATGACTGGTCCTCTACATGTAATCTAATAACAGATCACATGACTGGTCCTCTACATGTAATCTAATAACAGATCACATGACTGGTACTCTACAGCTAATAACAGATCACATGACTGGTACTCTACAGCTAATAACAGATCACATGACTTGTACTCTACATCTAATAACAGATCACATGACTGGTCCTCTACATGTAATCTAATAACAGATCACATGACTGGTCCTCTACATGTAATCTAATAACAGATCACATGACTGGTCCTCTACATCTAATAACAGATCACATGACTGGTCCTCTACATCTAATAACAGATCACATGACTGGTCCTCTACATCTAATAACAGATCACATGA
The DNA here is from genome assembly GCF_021184085.1 of Oncorhynchus gorbuscha. Classification (NCBI taxonomy): domain Eukaryota; kingdom Metazoa; phylum Chordata; class Actinopteri; order Salmoniformes; family Salmonidae; genus Oncorhynchus; species Oncorhynchus gorbuscha. The sequence continues at coordinate 85,086,370 of NC_060183.1, read as the reverse complement.
CTGGTCCTCTACATCTAATAACAGATCACATGACTGGTCCTCTACATGTAATCTAATAACAGATCACATGACTGGTCCTCTACATCTAATAACAGATCACATGACTGGTCCTCTACATCTAATAACAGATCACATGACTGGTCCTCTACATCTAATAACAGATCACATGACTGGTCCTCTACATCTAATAACAGATCACATGACTGGTCCTCTACATCTAATAACAGATCACATGACTGGTCCTCTACAGCTAATAACAGATCACATGACTGGTCCTCTACAGCTAATAACAGATCACATGACTGGTCCTCTACAGCTCATAACAGATCACATGACTGGTCCTCTACAGCTCATAACAGATCACATGACTGGTCCTCTACAGCTCATAACAGATCACATGACTGGTCCTCTACAGCTCTAATAACAGATCACATGACTGGTCCTCTACAGCTAATAACAGATCACATGACTGGTCCTCTACAGCTCATAACAGATCACATGACTGGTCCTCTACAGCTCATAACAGATCACATGACTGGTCCTCTACAGCTAATAACAGATCACATGACTGGTCCTCTACATCTCATAACAGATCACATGACTGGTCCTCTACAGCTCATAACAGATCACATGACTGGTCCTCTACAGCTAATAACAGATCACATGACTGGTCCTCTACAGCTCATAACAGATCACATGACTGGTCCTCTACAGCTCATAACAGATCACATGACTGGTCCTCTACAGCTCATAACAGATCACATGACTGGTCCTCTACATGTAATCTAATAACAGATCACATGACTGGTCCTCTACATGTAATCTAATAACAGATCACATGACTGGTCCTCTACATGTAATCTAATAACAGATCACATGACTGGTCCTCTACATGTAATCTAATAACAGATCACATGACTGGTCCTCTACAGCTCATAACAGATCACATGACTGGTCCTCTACAGCTCATAACAGATCACATGACTGGTCCTCTACAGCTCATAACAGATCACATGACTGGTCCTCTACAGCTCATAACAGATCACATGACTGGTCCTCTACAGCTCATAACAGATCACATGACTGGTCCTCTACAGCTCATAACAGATCACATGACTGGTCCTCTACAGCTCATAACAGATCACATGACTGGTCCTCTACAGCTCATAACAGATCACATGACTGGTCCTCTACAGCTCATAACAGATCACATGACTGGTCCTCTACAGCTCATAACAGATCACATGACTGGTCCTCTACAGCTAATAACAGATCACATGACTGGTCCTCTACAGCTCATAACAGATCACATGACTGGTCCTCTACAGCTCATAACAGATCACATGACTGGTCCTCTACAGCTCATAACAGATCACATGACTGGTCCTCTACAGCTCATAACAGATCACATGACTGGTCCTCTACAGCTCATAACAGATCACATGACTGGTCCTCTACAGCTCATAACAGATCACATGACTGGTCCTCTACAGCTCATAACAGATCACATGACTGGTCCTCTACATGTAATCTAATAACAGATCACATGACTGGTCCTCTACATGTAATCTAATAACAGATCACATGACTGGTACTCTACATCTAATAACAGATCACATGACTGGTACTCTACATGTAATCTAATAACAGATCACATGACTGGTACTCTACAGCTAATAACAGATCACATGACTGGTACTCTACAGCTCATAACAGATCACATGACTGGTCCTCTACAGCTCATAACAGATCACATGACTGGTCCTCTACATGTAATCTAATAACAGATCACATGACTGGTCCTCTACATGTAATCTAATAACAGATCACATGACTGGTACTCTACATCTAATAACAGATCACATGACTGGTACTCTACATCTAATAACAGATCACATGACTGGTACTCTACAGCTCATAACAGATCACATGACTGGTACTCTACAGCTCATAACAGATCACATGACTGGTCCTCTACATGTAATCTAATAACAGATCACATGACTGGTCCTCTACATGTAATCTAATAACAGATCACATGACTGGTCCTCTACATGTAATCTAATAACAGATCACATGACTGGTCCTCTACATGTAATCTAATAACAGATCACATGACTGGTCCTCTACATGTAATCTAATAACAGATCACATGACTGGTCCTCTACAGCTAATAACAGATCACATGACTGGTCCTCTACATCTAATAACAGATCACATGACTTGTACTCTACATCTAATAACAGATCACATGACTGGTACTCTACATGTAATCTAATAACAGATCACATGACTGGTAGTCTACATGTAATCTAATAACAGATCACATGACTGGTACTCTACATGTAATCTAATAACAGATCACATGACTGGTACTCTACATGTAATCTAATAACAGATCACATGACTGGTACTCTACATCTAATAACAGATCACATGACTGGTCCTCTACATCTAATAACAGATCACATGACTGGTCCTCTACATCTAATAACAGATCACATGACTGGTCCTCTACATCTAATAACAGATCACATGACTGGTCCTCTACAGCTAATAACAGATCACATGACTGGTACTCTACATGTAATCTAATAACAGATCACATGACTGGTCCTCTACATGTAATCTAATAACAGATCACATGACTGGTACTCTACATCTAATAACAGATCACATGACTGGTCCTCTACATCTAATAACAGATCACATGACTGGTACTCTACATGTAATCTAATAACAGATCACATGACTTGTACTCTACATCTAATAACAGATCACATGACTGGTACTCTACATCTAATCTAATAACAGATCACATGACTGGTACTCTTCATGTAATCTAATAACAGATCACATGACTGGTACTCTTCATGTAATCTAATAACAGATCACATGACTGGTACTCTACATGTAATAACAGATCACATGACTGGTCCTCTTCATGTAATCTAATAACAGATCACATGACTGATATTCTTCATGTAATCTAATAACAGATCACATGACTGTACTGTGTTGTTAGGTATTACAACTGTATCAGGACATCAAACCAGCATTGTAATAGTGGTGGGGAGGAGAGAGTTTTTGTAATATAAGGCCCTAAAAACACTGACAAAACTTTCCTGGTCGCCTGCCCAGCCAGCTGTGAGAGTTGGGCTTGTGTCATGAAGTGCTCTTTCCTAAACAGACAATAACAGTGTTAGCCTGGTTAAACACTGATGTTAAAAGACTGACAAATGATACCCAGGACAAATATAAGCACTGGTCCCCCCAGGAGGTACACTGCCATGTCAGTAGAACATTTCAAACAGCAGCTAGTCAGGCCGAGCAGGACAAAATCTTTCAACTCTCTAGTCCCCATCTAGCAGTCCCCATCTAACAGTCCCCATCTAGCAGTCCCCATCTAGCAGTCCCCATCTAGCAGTCCCCATCTAGCAGTCCCCATCTAGCAGTCCCCATCTAGCAGTCCCCATCTAACAGCATCTAGCAGTCCCCATCTAGCAGTCCCCATCTAGCGGTCCCCATCTAGCAGTCCCCATCTAGCGGTCCCCATCTAGCATCTAGGGGTCCCCATCTAGCAGTCCCCATCGACTGAGTCCCCATCAGTCCCCATCAGTCCCCATCTAGCGGTCCCCATCTAGCGGTCCCCATGAGCTGGTCCCCATCTAGCAGTCCCCATCTAGCTGGTCCCCATCTAGCAGTCCCCATCTAGCGGTCCCCATCTAGCAGTCCCCATCTAGCTGGTCCCCATCTAGCGGTCCCCATCTAGCAGTCCCATCTAGCGGTCCCCATCTAGCGGTCCCCATCTAGCGGTGCCCATCTAGCGGTGCCCATCTAGCGGTGCCCATCTAGCGGTGCCCATCTAGCGGTGCCCATCTAGCGGTCCCCATCTAGCAGTGCCCATCTAGCAGTGCCCATCTAGCAGTGCCCATCTAGCAGTGCCCATCTAGCAGTGCCCATCTAGCGGTCCCCACCTAGGGGTCCCCATCTAGGGGTCCCCATCTAGGGGTCCCCATCTAGGGGTCCCCTCAGGTTCAGTGGTTAAAACGTCAATGGCTCCATGTTAAATCACAGGACATTTGTCACACATTCTCGTCTACAGGTAACTGCCTAAATAAAGGAAACACCAACATAAAGTGTCTTGATAGGGCGTTGTGCAGCCAGAACAGCATCAATGTACCTTGGCATAGATTTGACCCGTGTCTGGAACGCTATCGGAAGGATATGCCACCAGAACCCTGTCGGAGACTGAGATTGTTTCATCTATGGATCTGTTGAAATTTCTGACACGTCAGAAATGGTGGTCGTGCATCTTGTAGTATGAACAGGGCTACAACATGATTGGGCAGGGACTGCTGCCAATAGCCAATGAGTACTCAGCATTTGAGACCAAAACAATGATGGCTTAGAGGAAAGAAACAACATGCACCGTTTGAACCGAGGTGATGGAGACAGACAGACTGGTGGAGCTGTAGAGAGAACGAGGTGATGGAGACAGACTGGTGGAGCTGTAGAGAGAACGAGGTGATGGAGACAGACTGGTGGAGCTGTAGAGAGAACGAGGTGATGCAGACAGACTGGTGGAGCTGTAGAGAGAACGAGGTGATGGAGACAGACAGACTGGTGGAGCTGTAGAACAGATCACATGAGGTGATGGAGACAGACAGACTGGTGGAGCTGTAGAAAGAACGAGGTGATGGAGACAGACAGACTGGGGTGGAGCTGATGGAGACAGACTGGTGGAGCGAGGTGATGGAGACAGACAGACTGGTGGAGCTGTAGATCTAAGAACAGTGATGGAGACAGACAGACTGGTGGAGCTGTAGAGAGAACAAGGTGATGGAGACAGACAGACTGGTGGAGCTGTAGAAAGAACAGGTGATGGAGACAGACAGACTGGTGGAGCTGTGGAGATCACATGACTGGTGATGGATAACAGACAGACTGGTGGAGCTGTAGAGAGAACGAGGTGATGGAGACAGACAGACTGGTGGAGCTGTAGGTGATGGAGACAGACAGACTGGTGGAGCTGATGGATAACAGACAGACTGGTGGAGCTGTAGAGAGAATCTAAGGTGATGGAGACAGACAGACTGGTGGTGGAGCTAATGGAGATCACAGAACATGTCATCTAATGGAGACAGACAGACTGGTGGAGCTGTAGAGAGAGATCACAGGTGATGGACAGACAGACTGGTGGAGCAGATCACAGACTGTGATGGAGACAGACAGACTGGTGGAGCTGTAGAGAGAACTAAGGTGATGGAGACAGACAGACTGGTGGAGCTGTAGAAAGATCACATGAGGTGATGGAGACAGACAGACTGGTGGAGCTGTAGAATCTAGGTGATGGAGACAGACTGGTGGAGCTGTACATCTGGTGACAGACAGACTGGTAGAGAGAACAAGGTGATGGAGACAGACAGACTGGTGGAGCTGTAGAGAGAACGAGGTGATGGAGACAGACAGACTGGTGGAGCTGTAGAGAAAGAGGTGATGGAGACAGACAGACTGGTGGAGCTGTAGAGAGAACAGGTGATGGAGACAGACAGAGACTGTGGTCACAGACTGGTGGAGCTGTAGAGAGAACGAGGTGATGGAGACAGACAGACTGGTGGAGCTGTAGAAAGAACGAGGTGATGGAGACAGACAGACTGGTGGAGCTGTAGAGAGAGGTGATGGAGACAGACAGGTGGAGCTGATAACGAGGTGATGGAGACAGACAGACTGGTGGAGCTCTAGAGAGAACGAGGTGATGGAGACAGACAGACTGGTGGAGCTGTAACAGAACAAGGTGATGGAGACAGACAGACAGGTGGAGCTGTAGAACAGAGGTGATGGAGACAGACTGGTGGAGCTAGATAACAGGTGATGGAGACAGACAGACTGGTGGAGCTGTAGAAGAACAGGTGATGGAGACAGACAGACTGGTGGAGCTGTAGAGAGAACGAGGTGATGGAGACAGACAGACTGGTGGAGCTGTAGAGAGAACAAGGTGATGGAGACAGACTGGTGGAGCTGTAGAGAAACGAGGTGATGGAGACAGACAGACTGGTGGAGCTGTAGAGAGAACGAGGTGATGGAGACAGACAGACTGGTGGAGCTGTAGAGAGAACAGGTGATGGAGACAGACAGACTGGTGGAGCTGTAGAGAGAACGAGGTGATGGAGACAGACAGACTGGTGGAGCTGTAGTAGAACGAGGTGATGGAGACAGACAGACTGGTGGAGCTGTAGAGAGAACGAGGTGATGGAGACAGACTGGTGGAGCTGTAGAGTCCCCATCTAGCAGAGGTGATGGAGACAGACAGGTGGATCTAGGTGTGGAGACATCAGGTGGAGCTAGAGGTGATGGAACAGACAGGTCCCCATCTAGCAGACAGACAGACAGACAGGTGGAGCTGTAGAGTGATTGATGGAGACAGACAGACTGGTGGAGCTGTAGCAGTCCGAGTTGATGGAGACAGACAGACTGGTGGAGCTGTAGAGAGTCCCGATGATGGAGACAGACTGGTGGAGCTGTAGAGAGAACGAGGTGATGGAGACAGTCCTGGTGGAGCTGTAGAGAGAACAGGTGATGGAGACAGACTAGGTGGAGCTGTAGAGAGATCGAGGTGATGGAGACAGACAGACTGGTGGAGCTCTAGAGAGAACGAGGTGATGGAGACAGACAGACTGGTGGAGCTGTAGAGGCGAGGTGATGGTCACAGACAGACTGGTGGAGCTCTAGCGGAGAACGAGGTGATGGAGACAGACAGACTGGTGGAGCTGTGGCCCAGGTGATGGAGACAGACAGACTGGTGGAGCTGTAGCGGTCCCCAGGTGATGGAGACAGACATGGTGGAGCTGTAGAGAGAACGAGGTGATGGAGACAGACAGACTGGTGGAGCTGTAAAGAACAGGTGATGGAGACAGACAGACTGGTGGAGCTGTAGAGAGAAAGGTGATGGAGACAGACAGACTGGTGGAGCTGTGAGAGAACGAGGTGATGGAGACAGACAGACTGGTGGAGCTACCTTGGAGAGAACCCTGGTGATGGGAGACAGACAGATTGGTGGAGCTGTAGGAGAACGGGTGATGGAGACAGACAGACTGGTGGAGCTGTAGAGAGAACAGGTGATGGAGACAGACAGACTGGTGGAGCTGTAGAGAGAACAGAGGTGATGGAGACAGACAGACTGGTGGAGAAAAAAGAGAACGTTTGAGGTGATGGAGACAGACAGACTGGTGGAGCTGTAGAGAGAACGAGGTGATGGAGACAGACAGACTGGTGGAGCTGTAGAGAGAACGAGGTGATGGAGACAGACAGACTGGTGGAGCTGTAGAGAGAACGAGGTGATGGAGACAGACAGACTGGTGGAGCTGTAGAGAGAACGAGGTGATGGAGACAGACAGACTGGTGGAGCTGTAGAGAGAACGAGGTGATGGAGACAGACAGACTGGTGGAGCTGTAGAGAGAACGAGGTGATGGAGACAGACAGACTGGTGGAGCTGTAGAGAGAACGAGGTGATGGAGACAGACAGACTGGTGGAGCTGTAGAGAGAACGAGGTGATGGAGACAGACAGACTGGTGGAGCTGTAGAGAGAACGAGGTGATGGAGACAGACAGACTGGTGGAGCTGTAGAGAGAACGAGGTGATGGAGACAGACAGACTGGTGGAGCTGTAGAGAGAACGAGGTGATGGAGACAGACAGACAGGTGGAGCTGTAGAGAGAACGAGGTGATGGGAGACAGACAGGTGGAGCTGTAGAGAGAACGAGGTGATGGAGACAGACAGACTGGTGGAGCTGTAGAGAGAACGAGGTGATGGAGACAGACAGACTGGTGGAGCTGTAGAGAGAACGAGGTGATGGAGACAGACAGACTGGTGGAGCTGTAGAGAGAACGAGGTGATGGAGACAGACAGACTGGACTGGTGGAGCTGTAGAGAGAACGAGGTGATGGAGACAGACAGACTGGTGGAGCTGTAGAGAGAACGAGGTGATGGAGACAGACAGACTGGTGGAGCTGTAGAGAGAACGAGGTGATGGAGACAGACAGACTGGTGGAGCTGTAGAGAGAACGAGGTGATGGAGACAGACAGACTGGTGGAGCTGTAGAGAGAACGAGGTGATGGAGACAGACAGACTGGTGGAGCTGTAGAGAGAACGAGGTGATGGAGACAGACAGACTGGTGGAGCTGTAGAGAGAACGAGGTGATGGAGACAGACAGACTGGTGGAGCTGTAGAGAGAACGAGGTGATGGAGACAGACAGACTGGTGGAGCTGTAGAGAGAACGAGGTGATGGAGACAGACAGACTGGTGGAGCTGTATAGAACGAGGTGATGGAGACAGACAGACTGGTGGAGCTGTAGAGAGAACGAGGTGATGGAGACAGACAGACTGGTGGAGCTGTAGAGAGAACGAGGTGATGGAGACAGACAGACTGGTGGAGCTGTAGAGAGAACGAGGTGATGGAGACAGACAGACAGGTGGAGCTGTAGAGAGAACGAGGTGATGGAGACAGACAGACTGGTGGAGCTGTAGAGAGAACGAGGTGATGGAGACAGACAGACTGGTGGAGCTGTAGAGAGAACGAGGTGATGAGACAGACAGACTGGTGGAGCTGTAGAGAGAACGAGGTGATGGAGACAGACAGACTGGTGGAGCTGTAGAGAGAACGAGGTGATGGAGACAGACAGACTGGTGGAGCTGTAGAGAGAACGAGGTGATGGAGACAGACAGACTGGTGGAGCTGTAGAGAGAACGAGGTGATGTGAACTAAATTTATTTTTTATTTTATTCTACAGAGGGAATTGGAGGTAATAGGCAACTTTTTTAAGTTGAAAAGGCTGCTGTGCTCCCTCTAGTCATTTGTGTCTTAATGACTTAATCAAAAACTGTGCTTAAAGCATCAGACAAGCTCGTGGCATATAGCTGATTTTTTTTAAACACAGGATGTGTCAATATATGGATAAATACACTTTTTAATATGTTGTCCAATTGGTCGATCAACAATTTTCAAAACAGAGCCCTGTGGGCCTGGGTCAAAACAGAGCCCTGTGGGCCTGGGTCAAAACAGAGCCCTGTGGGCCTGGGTCAAAACAGAGCCCTGTGGGCCTGGGTCAAAACAGAGCCCTGTGGGCCTGGGTCAAAACAGAGCCCTGTGGGCCTGGGTCAAAACAGAGCCCTGTGGGCCTGGGTCAAAACAGAGCCCTGTGGGCCTGGGTCAAAACAGAACCCTGTGGGCCTGGGTCAAAACAGAACCCTGTGGGCCTGGGTCAAAACAGAACCCTGTGGGCCTGGGTCAAAACAGAGCCCTGTGGGCCTGGGTCAAAACAGAGCCCTATGGGCCTGGGTCTAAACAGAGCCCTATGGGCCTTGGTCTAAACAGAGCCCTATGGGCCTTGGTCAAAACAGAGCCCTATGGGCCTTGGTCAAAACAGAGCCCTATGGGCCTTGGTCAAAACAGAACCCTATGGGCCTTGGTCAAAACAGAACCCTATGGGCCTTGGTCAAAACAGAACCCTATGGGCCTTGGTCAAAACAGAACCCTATGGGCCTTGGTCAAAACAGAACCCTATGGGCCTTGGTCAAAACAGAACCCTATGGGCCTTGGTCAAAACAGAACCCTATGGGCCTTGGTCAAAACAGAACCCTATGGGCCTTGGTCAAAACAGAACCCTATGGGCCTTGGTCAAAACAGAACCCTATGGGCCTTGGTCAAAACAGAGCCCGATGGGCCTTGGTCAAAACAGAGCATTCCCTAGGTAAGAGGATGCCAGTTGTGATTCAGCCCGTCACTGTGCATTCATTTATATGAGGTTCTGTTGCATATTCAGATCATAAGGCAAAGAAAGAATGGCCTATTGAGTTGATGAGCACAGGAAGCAAGCTCCTTATTGTACCCAAACTATGACGCTAAACTATGATAACAAATGAACACATTCTTGAAAGGATTTCTTTAAGGTCAGTCCAGTGATTTATGGAAAGATGGTTTAAAACAGCCTAATTCCTCGAGACCTAGGAGGCAGCATTAGTAATGCATTACACTGTGGAACGCCAGCTACAGCCTAATTCCTCGAGACCTAGGAGGCAGCATTAGTAATGCATTACACTGTGGAACGCCAGGAATGCTTCAACCAAGATTATGGGGAGGTTTGCAGGACACAGATTAAGGTCTATCCCTGGACTAAAAAGCTTAAATCAATGGCCAATCTCTATTGAAAATGCTTTTTAGTCTAGGATAAGTCTCAGCTTCTACCACCAAGCTATGACTGCTGAACAGCTAATCAAAGGGCTACCCAGACCCCTCATTTACACTGCTGCTACTCTCTGTTTATTATCTATGCATAGTAACTTTAATGCATAGTCCCTCTACCTACCTGTACATATTACCTCATTTACCCTGACTAACCAGTGCCCCCGCACATTGATTCTATACCGGTATCACCTGTATATAGCCTCCACATTGACTCTGTACCGGTACCCCCTGTATATAGCCTCCACTTTGACTCTGTATGGGCCTTGGTCATATATCCTCCACATTGAACCCGGTACCCCGGTATATAGCCTCCACAATGACTCTGTACCGGTACCCCCTGTATATAGCCTCCACTTTGACTCTGTACCGGTACCCCCTGTATATAGCCTCCACATTGACTCTGTCAAACCAGTACCCCCTATATAGCCTCCACATTGACTCTGGGCCGGTACCCCCTGTATATAGCCTCCACATTGACTCTGTCAAACCGGTACCCCCTGTATATAGCCTCCACTTTGACTCTGTATGCCAGTAATACCCCTGTATATAGCCTCCACATTGACTCTGTACCGTAATACCCAGTATATAGCCTCCACATTGACTCTAAGGTAATACCCAGTATATAGCCTCCACATTGACTCTGTACCGGTACCCCCTGTATATAGCCTCCACTTTGACTCTGTACCGTAATACCCCCTGTATATAGCCTCCACATTGACTCTGTACCGTAATACCCAGTATATAGCCTCCACATTGACTCTGTACCGTAATACCCAGTATATAGCCTCCACATTGACTCATTACCTAATACCCAGTATATAGCCTCCACATTGACTCTGAGACCGTAATACCCAGTATATAGCCTCCACATTGACTCTGTACCGTAACACCCTGTATATAGCCTCCACATTGACTCTGAGACCGTAATACCCTGTATATAGCCTCCACATTGACTCTGTACCGTAACACCCTGTATATAGCCTCCACATTGACTCTGTACCGTAACACCCTGTATATAGCCTCCACATTGACTCTGTACCGTAACACCCTGTATATAGCCTCCACATTGACTCTGTACCGTAACACCCTGTATATAGCCTCCACATTGACTCTGTACCGTAACACCCTGTATATAGCCTCCACATTGACTCTGTACCATAACACCCTGTATATAGCCTCCACATTGACTCTGTACCGTAACACCCTGTATATAGCCTCCACATTGACTCTGTACCGTTACACCCTGTATATAGCCTCGTTATTGTTATTTATTGCTGCTCTTTAAACATGTTACTTTTATTTTTTATTTAACACTTAAAAATATATATATATTGACTTCTTAAAGCATTGTTGGTTAAGGTCTTGTAAGTAAGCATTTCACTAAGTTCCACACCTGTTGTATTCATCATTTCACTGTAAGGTCTACTACACCTGTTGTATTCAGCATTTCACTGTAAGGTCTACTACACCTGTTGTATTCAGCATTTCACTGTAAGGTCTACTACACCTGTTGTATTCAGCATTTCACTGTGAGGTCTACTACACCTGTTGTATTCAGCATTTCACTGTGAGGTCTACTACACCTGTTGTATTCAGCATTTCACTGTAAGGTCTACTACACCTGTTGTATTCAGCATTTCACTGTAAGGTCTACTACACCTGTTGTATTCAGCATTTCACTGTAAGGTCTACTACACCTGTTGTATTCAGCATTTCACTGTGAGGTCTACTACACCTGTTGTATTCAGCATTTCACTGTGAGGTCTACTACACCTGTTGTATTCAGCATTTCACTGTAAGGTCTACTACACCTGTTGTATTCAGCATTTCACTGTGAGGTCTACTACACCTGTTGTATTCGGCGCATGTGACAAATAATATGAATATTATTATGTATCTTTAGCCTGTGCGCGGCACCCGCTATGAGAGAAAGGACATTGTTTAGTGTTCTACTTCTCCTGCTATTTGTAAACATAATGCATCTCTGAACAGACCACAGCTTGTGTTTAGCCTGGCCCCATTTTCACTACACACATTATGATACAACAAGTAATAAAAAGTAAACAATCCCCATAGATAGCATCCAGGCTGACTCTGGCCAAACGGTACCCTGTTCCCTGTATATAGCCTCCACTTTGACTTTTTAGAGGGCTCTGGTCAAAAGTAGTGCACTATATTGGGAATCAGGTGCCATTTGGCCACAGGCCATGAGAAGGAGATGTCCCATTGACTCTGGAGAACACAGTCCTGTTGTCAGGCTAGCCTCCACATTGACTCTGTACGGACATCCCACTCTGAAGAAACCAACAGTATCACAAAACGAGCTCAACTATCTATGACTGTTTGTTTATGTTTTAAATACCACTGATTTCCAGACCATGGTTTTAAAATGACAACATCTGCTCTGTATCAACAACAGATTACGTTTCTCAAACCTGGACCTGTATTCATGTGTATTCGAGGCACGTGTGATATTAAACTGGACCTGGTATTCATGTGTATTCAATGCCGTGTGATATTAAACTGGACCTGGATTCATGTGTATTCAATGCTACGTGTGATATAAACTGGACCTGGTATTCATCTGTACCGAGGCACCCTGTGATATTAAACTGGACCTTGATTCATGTGTATTCACCCTGTGATATTAAACTGGACCTTGTATTCATGTGTATTCAAGGCTACGTGTGATATTAAACTGGACCTGGTATTCATGTGTATTCAGGCTACGTGTGATATTAAACTGGACCTGGTATTCATGTGTATTCAGGCTACGTGTGATATTAAACTGGACCTGGTATTCATGTGTATTCGAGGCTACGTGTGATATTAAACTGGACCTGGTATTCATGTGTATTCGAGGCCGTGTGATATTAAACTGGACCTGGTATTTGTTATTTAGGCTACGCTGATTTAAACTGGACCTGGTATTCATGTGTATTCGAGGCACGTGTGATATTAAACTGGACCTGGTATTCATGTGTTTCGAGGCTCTTGTGATATTAAACTGGACCTGGTATTCATGTTGTATTCAATTGCACGTGTGATATTAAACTGGACCTGTTGTATTCAGCATTTCACTGTGATATTAAACTGGACCTGTTGTATTCATGTGTATTCACTGTACGTGTGATATTAAACTGGACCTGTTGTATTCATGTGTATTCGATCACTACGTGTGATATTAAACTGGACCTGGTATTCATGTGTATTCGAGGCTACGTGTGATATTAAACTGGACCTGTATTCATGTGTATTCAGCATTTGATATTAAACTGGACCTGGTATTCATGTGTATTCAGCATTTCACTGTGATATTAAACTGGACCTGTTGTATTCAGCATTTCACTGCTACGTGTGATATTAAACTGGACCTGGTATTCATGTGTATTGAGGTCTACGTGTGATATTAAACTGGACCTGGTATTCATGTGTATTCGAGGCTACGTGTGATATTAAACTGGACCTGGTATTCATGTGTATTCAATGCACGTGTGATATTAAACTGGACCTGGTATTCATGTGTATTAGAGGCACGTGTGATATTAAACTGGACCTGGTATTCATGTGTATTAGGCTACATGTGATATTAAACTGGACCTGGTATTCATGTGTATTCAATGCTACGTGTGATATTAAACTGGACCTGGTATTCATGTGTATTCGAGGCTACGTGTGATATTAAACTGGACCTGTATTCATGTGTATTCAATGCTACAGTGTGATATTAAACTGGACCTGGTATTCATGTGTATTCAAGGCACACATTATTAAACAACTGGTATAAATGTGTATTCAATCCCCATAGTGATATTAAACTGAACCTGGTATTCATGTGTATTCAATGCTACGTGTGATATTAAACTGGACCTGGTATTCATGTGTATTCAACTGCTATTGTGGATATTAAACTGGACCTGGTATTCATGTGTATTAGAGATGCTACGTGTGATATTAAACTGGACCTGGTATTCATGTGTATTCGAGGCTACGTGTGATATTAAACTGGACCTGGTATTCATGTGTATTCGACAAAACGTGTGATATTAAACTGGACCTGTTTGTTTCATGTGTATTCAATGCTACGTGTGATATTAAACTGACATCTGTATTCTGTATTCAACAACAGATTGATATTAAACTGGACCTGGTATTCATTGTATTCAATGCTACGTGTGATATTAAACTGAACCTGGTATTCATGTGTATTCGAGGCTACGTGTGATATTAAACTGGACCTGGTATTCATGTGTATTCGAGGCTACGTGTGATATTAAACTGGACCTGGTATTCATGTGTATTCGAGGCTACGTGTGATATTAAACTGGACCTGGTATTCATGTGTATTCAATGCTACGTGTGATATTAAACTGGACCTGGTATTCATGTGTATTCAAGGCTACGTGTGATATTAAACTGGACCTGGTATTCATGTGTATTCAATGCTACGTGTGATATTAAACTGGACCTGGTATTCATGTGTATTCGAGGCTACGTGTGATATTAAACTGGACCTGGTATTCATGTGTATTCAATGCTACGTGTGATATTAAACTGGACCTGGTATTCATGTGTATTCAATGCTACGTGTGATATTAAACTGGACCTGGTATTCATGTGTATTCAAGGCTACGTGTGATATTAAACTGGACCTGGTATTCATGTGTATTCGAGGCTACGTGTGATATTAAACTGGACCTGGTATTCATGTGTATTCAATGCTACGTGTGATATTAAACTGGACCTGGTATTCATGTGTATTCAATGCTACGTGTGATATTAAACTGGACCTGGTATTCATGTGTATTCAATGCTACGTGTGATATTAAACTGGACCTGGTATTCATGTGTATTCGAGGCTACGTGTGATATTAAACTGGACCTGGTATTCATGTGTATTCGAGGCTACGTGTGATATTAAACTGGACCTGGTATTCATGTGTATTCAATGCTACGTGTGATATTAAACTGGACCTGGTATTCATGTGTATTCAATGCTACGTGTGATATTAAACTGGACCTGGTATTCATGTGTATTCAAGGCTACGTGTGATATTAAACTGGACCTGGTATTCATGTGTATTCGAGGCTACGTGTGATATTAAACTGGACCTGGTATTCATGTGTATTCGAGGCTACGTGTGATATTAAACTGGACCTGGTATTCATGTGTATTCAATGCTACGTGTGATATTAAACTGGACCTGGTATTCATGTGTATTCAATGCTACGTGTGATATTAAACTGGACCTGGTATTCATGTGTATTCGAGGCTACGTGTGATATTAAACTGGACCTGGTATTCATGTGTATTCGAGGCTACGTGTGATATTAAACTGGACCTGGTATTCATGTGTATTCGAGGCTACGTGTGATATTAAACTGGACCTGGTATTCATGTGTATTCAATGCTACGTGTGATATTAAACTGGACCTGGTATTCATGTGTATTCGAGGCTACGTGTGATATTAAACTGGACCTGGTATTCATGTGTATTCGAGGCTACGTGTGATATTAAACTGGACCTGGTATTCATGTGTATTCGAGGCTACGTGTGATATTAAACTGGACCTGGTATTCATGTGTATTCGAGGCTACGTGTGATATTAAACTGGACCTGGTATTCATGTGTATTCGAGGCTACGTGTGATATTAAACTGGACCTGGTATTCATGTGTATTCGAGATATTAAACTGGACCTGGTATTCATGTGTATTCAATGCTACGTGTGATATTAAACTGGACCTGGTATTCATGTGTATTAGAGGCTACGTGTGATATTAAACTGGACCTGGTATTCATGTGTATTCGAGGCTACGTGTGATATTAAACTGGACCTGGTATTCATGTGTATTCGAGGCTACGTGTGATATTAAACTGGACCTGGTATTCATGTGTATTAGAGGCTACGTGTGATATTAAACTGGACCTGGTATTCATGTGTATTGTGTGATATTGTTATCTTGTGTTCTTTACAAACTACTGGAGAAGGAATCTCCAGCTTGATGACTCCATCTTTATCCCGTGATCAGAAAACCTTTGGCATGGATTCATTTACAAAATGTTATACAGAGTTAAACAATGTTTGGTTAGGTGTTTTTTTTATTTTAATTTTTTTACTAGTGACAGTCACAACAACAAGCATCTATAGTCGATACCATATCGTGAATTCACTGAATCCATGTAGCTTCAAGTAATCAATGGAAATCAGTCTCCAAACAGCTCTGTCACCAGATCTATTACACGTATACAGGACACACTGATAAAATGTCATATTGGAGAAGATATGTGGTTTGGCGTTCAGAAAAAAATACATCTGAAAGCATTTGGTAACCACGTTAGCCGGTTATTATCCTCAATCCGCGTAACCCCAAAGTATCTTAACGTATTTATCTATCTATCTATCATACCTTCTCTCCAATGCTGCTAGTGAGGTTTCTGACATCTGGACTGGGTGTGAGAACTGCCTCCTCGGCTCCGAGCGGATGGCACATCTCCTGAATGGGTTTTTGTCCAGACGAAGCCAGAGATTTAGGGGTGCAGGCACTCATTGTGCAAGCGAGGGGGAAACCGACAACGGATTTACCGGAAAATGTCTTCGTTTCTTGGCCTGAAATTATGGTTTGTTTTGTGATTATTTCCAATCCCGTGTATCAAATGCTGAACCCGCTGGCTGCAACCACACAACCGTCAGGTGACTCGCACCGCGCAGTCTCGGAAGTACAATAACAGTACCGGAAGTAATACAACGCTTGAGCCGGAGGGCGCGTTCGAGTGGATCACTTTTGTCAATTCGGGTGACAATCGTTGGTCAGATCCTTTCAAATTGTGTTGCATTATTGGGATAAAATTGTCCCACTTGCACCTACATGTCCACTGCATGAACAATACAACCACCAGGGGCGGCAGGTAACCCAGTGGTAAGAGCGTTGGGCCTGTAACCTAAAGGTTGATAGGACAAATCTCCGAACTGAAAAGGTCAATCTGTCATTAACAAGGCAGTTAACTCACTGTTCCTAAGCCATCATTGTAAATAATAATGGTTAAATGAATGTGATCAGAGGTTTTGCCTGCACATTTCTGCAGTTGTTCCTCACCAGCTGCAACTTGAAGCCACTGCCTGCATTGTGGAAGGCACTAATTGTCAATCAATCAAAAGTGTATCCAGGTGTAGCAGTGGTAAGGATTCACTCCATGGTGCTGAAAACAAGGCTCTGCTGATAGCCAGGTGATAGCCAGGTGTAGCAGTGGTAAGGATTCACTCCATGGTGCTGAAAACAAGGCTCTGCTGATAGCCAGGTGTTAGCCAGGTGTAGCAGTGGTAAGGATTCACTCCATGGTGCTGAAAACAAGGCTCTGCTGATAGCCAGGTGATAGCCAGGTGTAGTGGTGGTAAGGAGTCACTCCATGGTGCTGAAAACAAGGCTCCGCTGATAGCCAGGTGATAGCCAGGTGTAGTGGTGGTAAGAATTCACTGCAGGGCGCTGAAAAGAAAGCTCTGCTGTTGAGACAGCTTTATGTAGAGCAGTAGAGTAGAGGCACTTACAGAAGTTGTACACAGGGAGAACATTTTTAGTAGCCTAGGGGCTGGGAAAAAGTGGCCTTTTAAAAACGCATTTGATGCAATTCTATTTCATTTCACATGACCGGAGATGTTTTTTTAAACCGCATAAACGATCGAAATGGCAGACTACTTTGACACTGACAAACTGAGATCATTAAAAACGACCTTGTCTTCAATCCATCAATAGCCTAGGCCTAGGTGTGTGGAGACATATTGTAGGCTACAATATGAGGAGGAAATTATAGTCCTAAAGTCAGTTTCCCTGACTCACCCAATGATGCGCAGTTCACTTGCTGGTGATGGCCGATGCCAAAGTCTATCTTTTTCTCGTGTAAAACGATATTTTGGAAGTTGATCTGATATATTGGTAGCCTACAGCATTATGTCTTTTCAGCAGGAGCAACCCGTGTTTTCCCTCGATTGTATTAGAAATATTGCGAAAGGCCTTTTTTCCTCTGTCAGATTATCCGCACGTTCCCGACTGTAGGCTTTGTTATTTGACTACGATCCACATGCTATTTTAAAAAGAAGCTCTTGATCCGCAGTGGCTAAATTATAAGCTTTCTCATGGTGTAGTGGGCTATTCTGAATTATTTAATTGATTTATGAACACACAGCTGTTATTCTATAACTTTGTCAAATCTATTTCAATTCATCAGGGGTGCAGCAGTTCCCCCTTTGTGCGGCTATGATTCTATAAGGAAATAAATGTTGAAGTGCAACGCTGGAGAGATGAGAGTTGCAGAGGCTCATGTCTATCAGAGCAGAGAGGGAGAGAGAGAGATCGTAGAACGCCAATGTCATTCTAGTAAGGTGAGAGATACTGGCATGTTTTTCACGCAGCCCCCGGTCACCTGTTGGTCTCAAACGTAGGTAACAATGTTAGGCAAACCATAAACGCGGACCGGCTCAAACCAAATCAACTCTTAGAATATTAGGCCAGGGTTGAAAAATCTATGTTTTCACATTACATTTGTGGGGGCAACTCAAATGAACTTTGATCTCTTTTATTACATTTTTTTTAGGGTTGCTGGATTGAATGTCTGAGCTGACAAGGTCAAAATCTGTCATTCTACCCCTGAACAAGGCAGTTAACCCCCCTGGCTGGCCGTCATTGTAAATGAGAGTTTGTTCTTAACTGACTCGTTAAATTTAAAAACAAATATAAATATTCCGGACTCCGACATTCTTGCTCATTCTGATATTTCTTTCTTTTTAATTTTTGGATTATGTATGTATTGTTTGTTTTTATTGCAATATGTATTATATTATTACTGCACTTTTGGAGCTAGAAACACAAGAATGATATAGGTCGTGTGGTTCAATGAGAGGTTTACGTGGAAGACACATGACACACAAACACAGTTCTATCTGTACCAGGCATTGATCAGGTCATTTTTGGATTCTGGGAGTTTTGTATATGGATCGGCAGCCAAAACGGTACCACAGCGCCTCGATAGGATAGTCAACGGCCCTGAGATTGTGTGTGGGTACCTTCAGGACGACACCTGTTGAGGCATTGCAGGTCGATAGTGGGGAACTGCCACTGAGGATAAGGAAGGACAAACTGGCATTATTGTACTGGCCCGAGATTGAAAAGGAGTTCAGAAGGACCTTTCTGCGGTCACGGCAACTGGGGAATGCTGGGAGCGAGGAGTGGATAAGCAGAGGGTGTGCGGGTGGATAATTGGGCAGAAAGTGGTAGAATATGGACTGAGGGGGAGAGAGAGATTAGGACCGGCAATTGCATTGGAGAACGTCCCTCCCGCGGCTGTTTCTGAAACCAAGTGTAGATGTGGATATGATTGAAGGGTAAGAGACAATGGGGAGAGAACGTGAGATGGCGTTTTAAGGATTTTTACAGATGGTTGAAAGGATCCAG
This sequence comes from Oncorhynchus gorbuscha, assembly GCF_021184085.1. Classification (NCBI taxonomy): domain Eukaryota; kingdom Metazoa; phylum Chordata; class Actinopteri; order Salmoniformes; family Salmonidae; genus Oncorhynchus; species Oncorhynchus gorbuscha. The sequence goes on along the minus strand of NC_060183.1, from coordinate 85,066,675 downwards.
TCAAGGGCAGGGGTGTGTATCCTAGATTTCAATGTTACGGGTATGTCAGCAGGTGTCCGTGTATACGGCCGAGTCGATGGCCATGATTCTACAGTAGGTTTGAGATGGATAGAGGAGGAGGTGATCTGCTCTGATTGGGCTGCGGTGTTGAGTAGTGTGACGACAGGCAGGTCGGATAGGGGAGACTTGCCTGTGGCGACGATGGTGCTGTTAATGGGATTGGAGAGGATGGAAGTAACTGGGTTCCAGTCCGTGTGGGTGTGGAAATCTGCTGAGCGGAGGACGGCTCATAATAATGTCTGGAACGGAACAAATGGAATGGCATCAAACACCGTGGAAACCATGGAAACCATGTTTGATATATTCTACACCATTCTACCTATTCCGCTCCAGCCATTACCACGAGCCCATCCTCCACAATGAAGGGGCCACCAGTCTCCTGTGGTGTGGAGGGTAATAAGAAGGCTGATGGGGAGGCTAAGAGTGCTGTGAGGAGAGAGGCGTAGACATTCAGGTCCCACTGGCCCCCATTTTAGTCAAGTCCTTGATCCAGACAAAAGGGCTCAATCTTTGGCAAAGGAAATGGGATGCGAGTGGTAAGGGGAGGCAATAATCAGTTTTTATTTAACTAGGCAAGTCAGTTAAGAACAAATTCTTATTTTCAATGACGACGTTAAGAACAGTGGGTTAACTGCCTTGTTCACGGGTAGAACAACAGACGTTTAACTTGTCAGCTCGGGGGTTTGTTCTAGCAACCTTTCAGTTGCTTGTCCAACACTCTAACCACTAGACTACCTGCCGACCCTCCACTCTAACCACTAGACTACCTGCCGACCCTACACTCTAACCACTAGGCTACCTGTCCCCTCTACACTCTAACCACTAGACTACCTGCCGACCCTACACTCTAACCACTAGGCTACCTGCCTCCTCTACACTCTAACCACTAGGCTACCTGCCTCCTCTACAATCTAACCACTAGGCTACCTGCCTCCTCTACACTCTAACCACTAGACTACCTGCCCCCTCTACACTCTAACCACTAGACTACCTGTCGACCCTACACTCTAACCACTAGGCTACCTGCCCCCTCTACACTCTAACCACTAGGCTACCTGCCGACCCTACACTCTAACCACTAGACTACCTGCCGACCCTACACTCTAACCACTAGACTACCTGCCGACCCTCCACTCTAACCAATAGGCTACATGCCTCCTCTACACTCTAACCACTAGGCTACCTGCCTCCTCTACACTCTAACCACTAGGCTACCTGCCATCTCTACACTCTAACCACTAGGCTACCTGCCGCCTCGACACTCTAACCACTAGGATACCTGCCACCTCTACACTCTAACCACTAGGCTACCTGCCACCTCTACACTCTAACCACTAGGCTACCTGCCACCTCTACACTCTAACCACTAGACTACCTGCCACCTCTACACTCTAACCACTAGGCTACCTGCCACCTCTACACTCTAACCACTAGGCTACCTGCCACCTCTACACTCTAACCACTAGGCTACCTACCCCCTCTACACTCTAACCACTAGGCTACCTGCCACCTCTACACTCTAACCAGTAGGCTACCCTGCCTCCCCTCTACTCTAACCACTAGACTACCTGCCGACCCTCTACTCTAACCACTAGGCTACCTGCCACCTCTACACTCTGACCACTAGGCTACCTGCCACCTCTACACTCTGACCACTAGGCTACCTGCCTCCCCAGTAACAGAGGAGGTGGGGAGTATGGGGTGTAGGAGAGAGGAAGTTATGTGGAGTAGACTACGGTTTGGGCACAGGTTTGAATGCCACATTGTGGATGATAGGGAGAAATGAAACAGGTCTGTGTGATGAGTGTTTAGCGGCAGAAACGGTGGAACTTGTGTTTTATATTTTGTGAACTGTATAACGTAGATAGGGAGAGATTGTGTGAAAGGGTTAGAGAGGCTGGACGGGGGTTGGGGTTTGGGTGGATTAGTGGGGGAAGGAAAGGGGAAGGGAAGTGGTGTCTAAGGCTCTATTTCACTTTCTTAGAGGAACAGGACTAATGAAGATAATTTAATATAGGTCAGTCACCGGCCTCACACTCCAGTACAATAGGTGGCGTTGTATGGATGTTAAAAGTTGGATGCGAAACGCCAACCCAATCACAAAGAAGAAGACGAAGAAGAAGAAGAAGGAGCAAACATTTCGCTGCGCCTGCAGATCTGTGTACTCTGACCAAATAAACCTTGATTTGATCGATAGTCCCCAACTTGACAAAAACGGTCCGCTGGAACGCGCCCTTTAGTTGAAGTGGTCACGTTACTTTACTTTTTGTTGATACACGAGTTCACCAGAGAAGTAAAACGTAGTTATGTTTTAGCGGCTTTGTTTCTGTATATAGCAACAACAACAACAAAACAAATATATATATTTTACGTAGAACTCAAGCATTCTATTCTTTATAATAGTTATGTAGCTATTTGAACGAGTGGTGAACATCTGCTTATCCTTTTGGTCGATTTGTCCCAGTGCTAATGCTAACTAGCTAGCACAGCTCTCTCTCTTATCTTTTGTGTTGTTTAGGCTGCAGTCACTTTCTCTGACATGGCCTCGCCTGCACCTGGAGCGGGTAAGTCCAGGAGCAGAAGGCCGGGTACTATAGTTAGTAGGCGGCTCTGGGCCAGGGTGTTTTCTGCAGAGTCTTCTTCAAGTAGCACTTGGACTCCAGTTGGCTTTATTTGTGCTGATACTGCAATACTGTAATATTATTTTGTTGCTAATCGGTATTTATTTTCTCTACTCAGGATTCCAGAACAAGAACCGTGTTGCCATTTTGGCTGAATTGGACAAGGAGAAGAGACGCTTGATACAGAACTCCTCCATGAATAACCCTGGAGCCAGGTGTGTGTGTGTGTGTGTGTGTGTGTGTGTGTGTGTGTGTGTGTGTGTGTGTGTGTGTGTGTGTGTGTGTGTGTGTGTGTGTGTGTGTGTGTGTGTGTGTGTGTGTGTGTGTGTGTGACAAACTTTGTCTGCGTCCCTTATAGTGAACTACATTTGAACAGAGCCCTGTGAGTCCTGGTCAAAAGTATTGCATTTCTATAGGGTGTTGTTTGGGACCCCTGACCCATATCCCTCCATCCCTCTCGCCAACAGCATCCCTCTCTCCAGACCAGCCCTGAATAAAGACTTCAGAGACCACGCGGAGCAGCAGCACATCGCTGCCCAGCAGAAGGCAGCTCTGCAGGTAAAGCCTTGACCTCATTCTAAAATTTCTGAAATGCACCCTTCTCTCCTTGTTTCATCTGGGGGTAAGCATAGATCTATAAGTGGTTGGACGGGTGTGAGCGAGGTGTTACCTAAACCGACCAATTCAGATTTGGGATTTCTTCAAGGATGGAAGGATGCATTTCAGAAGTTTGTTGTAGGAGGGTCATAGAGCCCCCCCAGAGCCATTCTGCATGATCTCTATAAATACAGTAAGGGTCTGCAATATGTGGCCCACAAGTTATTTTTAGGTTAAAAAAGACTAAAATTACTAGGAATAAAGCTAAGAATGAGTTTAATGTAGAAAATCTGTTTCCAAATATTCCCAAGACAAAAAAATGAAGATGTGACTATCTTAATGTAATCTAAGAGGAAAGGGGGATACCTAGTCAGTTGGAAAGGGGGATACCTAGTCAGTTGTAAAGGGGGATACCTAGTCAGTTGTAAAGGGGGATATCTAGTCAGTTGTAAAGGGGGATACCTAGTCAGTTGGAAAGGGGGATACCTAGTCAGTTGTACAGGGAAAGGGGGATACCTAGTCAGTTTGGAAAGGGGGATACCTAGTCAGTTTGGAAAGGGGGATACCTAGTCAGTTGTACAGGGAAAGGGGGATACCTAGTCAGTTGGAAAGGGGGATACCTAGTCAGTTGGAAAGGGGGATACCTAGTCAGTTGGAAAGGGGGATACCTAGTCAGTTGGAAAGGGGGATACCTAGTCAGTTGTACAGGGAAAGGGGGATACCTAGTCAGTTGTACAGGGAAAGGGGATACCTAGTCAGTTGGAAAGGGGGATACCTAGTCAGTTGTAAAGGGGGATACCTAGTCAGTTGTGGAAAGGGGGATACCTAGTCAGTTGGAAAGGGGGATACCTAGTCAGTTGAAAGGGGGATACCTAGTCAGTTGGAAAGGGGGATACCTAGTCAGTTGGAAAGGGGGATACCTAGTCAGTTGTAAAGGGGGATACCTAGTCAGTTGTAAAGGGGGATACCTAGTCAGTTGGAAAGGGGATACCTAGTCAGTTTGGAAAGGGGGATACCTAGTCAGTTGTAAAGGGGATACCTAGTCAGTTGTACAGGGAAAGGGGGATACCTAGTCAGTTGTGGAAAGGGGGATACCTAGTCAGTTGTAAAGGGGGATACCTAGTCAGTTTACAGGGAAAGGGGGATACCTAGTCAGTTGTAAAGGGGGATACCTAGTCAGTTGTAAAGGGGGATACCTAGTCAGTTGGAAAGGGGGATACCTAGTCAGTTGTACAGGGAAAGGGGGATACCTAGTCAGTTGTAAAGGGGGATACCTAGTCAGTTGGAAAGGGGGATATCTAGTCAGTTGGAAAGGGGATATCTAGTCAGTTGTAAAGGGGGATACCTAGTCAGTTGTACAAAGGGGGATACCTAGTCAGTTGTACAGGGAAAGGGGGATACCTAGTCAGTTGTGGAAAGGGGGATACCTAGTCAGTTGGAAAGGGGGATACCTAGTCAGTTGTACAGGAAAGGGGATACCTAGTCAGTTGGAAAGGGGGATACCTAGTCAGTTGGAAAGGGGGATACCTAGTCAGTTGTACAGGGAAAGGGGGATACCTAGTCAGTTGTACAGGGAAAGGGGATACCTAGTCAGTTGTACAGGGAAAGGGGATACCTAGGGGGATACCTAGTCAGTTGTGGAAAGGGGGATACCTAGTCAGTTGTACAGGGAAAGGGGATACCTAGTCAGTTGTAAAGGGGGATACCTAGTCAGTTGTACAGGGAAAGGGGGATACCTAGTCAGTTGTCAGGGAAAGGGGGATACCTAGTCAGTTGTAAAGGGGGATACCTAGTCAGTTGTAAAGGGGGATACCTAGTCAGTTGGAAAGGGGGATACCTAGTCAGTTGTACAGGGAAGGGGGATACCTAGTCAGTTGTAAAGGGGATACCTAGTCAGTTGTACAGGGAAAGGGGGATACCTAGTCAGTTGTACAGGGAAAGGGGGATACCTAGTCAGTTGTAAAGGGGGATACCTAGTCAGTTGTAGGGAAAGGGGGATACCTAGTCAGTTGTACAAAGGGGGATACCTAGTCAGTTGTAAAGGGGGATACCTAGTCAGTTGGAAAGGGGGATACCTAGTCAGTTTGGAAAGGGGGATACCTAGTCAGTTGGAAAGGGGGATATCTAGTCAGTTGGAAAGGGAAAGGGGGTATCTAGTCAGTTGTAAAGGGGGATACCTAGTCAGTTGAAAGGGGGATACCTAGTCAGTTGGAAAGGGAAAGGGGGATACCTAGTCAGTTGGAAAGGGGGATACCTAGTCAGTTGGAAAGGGGGATATCTAGTCAGTTGGAAAGGGGGATACCTAGTCAGTTGGAAAGGAAAGGGGGTCTAGTCAGTTGTAAAGGGGGATACCTAGTCAGTTGTAAAGGGAAAGGGGGATATCTAGTCAGTTGTAAAGGGGGATACCTAGTCAGTTGTAAAGGGAAAGGGGATACCTAGTCAGTTGTAAGGGGGATACCTAGTCAGTTGTAAGGGGGATACCTAGTCAGTTGTAAAGGGAAAGGGGATATCTAGTCAGTTGTAAAGGGGATACCTAGTCAGTTGTACAGGGAAAGGGGATACCTAGTCAGTTGTAAGGGAAAGGGGATACCTAGTCAGTTGTACAGGGAAAGGGGGATACCTAGTCAGTTGGAAAGGGGGATACCTAGTCAGTTGGAAAGGGGGATACCTAGTCAGTTGGAAAGGGGGATACCTAGTCAGTTGGAAAGGGGGATACCTAGTCAGTTGGAAAGGGGGATATCTAGTCAGTTGGAAAGGGGGATATCTAGTCAGTTGGAAAGGGAAAAGGGGATATCTAGTCAGCTGTAAAGGGGGATACCTATTCCAAGTCTCAGAGCGAGTGACGTTTGAAACGCTATTAGCACGCACCCCGCTAACTAGCTAGCCATTTCACATCACATCGGTTACACGCCCAATATCGGGAGTTGATAGGATTGTCATAAACCGCAGAGCTGCTGGCTAAACACACGAAAGTGCTGTTTAATGAATGCTTATGAGCCTGCTGGTGCCTACGATCGCTCAGTCAGACTGATCTATCAAATCATAGACTTAATTATGACATAACACACAGAAATACAAGCCTTCGGTCATTAATATGGTCTAATTCAGAAACTATCATTTAGAAAACAAAACGTTTATTCTTTCAGTGAAATACGGAACCGTTCTGTATTTTATCTAACGGGCGGCATCCATCAGTCTAAATATTCCTGTTACAACCTTCAATGTTATGTCATAATTACTAAAAATTCTGGCAAATTAGTTCGCAATGAGCCAGGCGGCCCAAACTGTTGCATATACCCTGACTCTGCGTGCAATGAACGCAAGAGAAGGGACACAATTTCACCTGGTTAATATTGCCTGCTAACCTGGATTTCTTTTAGGTAAATATGCAGGTTTAAAAATATATACTCCTGTGTATTGATTTTAAGAAAGTCATTGGTGTTTATGGTTAGGTAAACATTGGAGCAACGACAGTCCTTTTTCACGAATGCGCACTGCATCGATTATATGCAACGCAGGACACGCTAGATAAACTAGTAATATCATCAACCATGTGTAGTTATAACTAGTGATTATGATTGATTAAGTTTAATGCTAGCCAGCAACTTACCTTGGCTTCTTACTGCATTCGCGTAACAGGCAGGCTCATTGTGAGGCAGGTGGTTAGAGCATTGGACTAGTTAACCGTAAGGTTGCAAGATTGAATCCCTGAGCTGACAAGGTAAAAATCTGTAGTTCTGTCCCTGAACAAGGCAGTTAACCCACCGTTCCCTGGTAGGTTTCTAGGCCGCCATTTGAAAATAAGAACGTGTTCTTTTTTTTACACAACAAATGTTCTAATCTGGGAGGTAAAACTTGATAAAGTATTCTATCATTTGTCTGTGTATTCAGATGGAATCAAGGCCAGAATGTACCAGAGGCTTCTTTGTCAAACACAATCTAACCATAGAGGTCACTTTCTACTCTGTGAACTTGTGGAAAACAATCTAATCTTCCTTTATCTTCTGTAGCATGCCCATGCTCACTCTTCTGGATTCTTCATCACTCAAGACTCGTCCTTCGGGAACCTGATCCTCCCGGTGCTGCCCCGTCTGGACCCACCTCCACCAGCAGAATAACAGAACCTGAAGAAGAAAACACCCAACGCCTAAAAGCAACACCTGTTGGGTGTTGACCAATGGCAGCGGACCACAGATCACGTGTTGACCAATGGCGGCGGGGCCACAGATCACCTGTTGGGTGTTGACCAATGGCAGCGGACCACAGATCGGCCCTCATTTTTCCCAACGATTCTGTTGAATTGCCCCTGTTCGTCGACACACGGCACATCGTTCAGTGGCCGACGTTCGTTTCTGGTGTTTTCTCCACGAACAGACAACACTTTGTTACAAGGACTTTCTGAACAAGGTCTGGGATTGTTTGTTGAAGCTAAGGGTCATGTTATTTCTGTCTATTTTTGGTGCACCGTACATCATGTGGTTTTGAAAGACAAATGTCATTTTTCTAACATTTTTTTATGAATGGAAAAAAGGCCTCATCAAATAAAGATCAAGTCAACAACAACATGTGGACCTTTTACTTGGCAAACTCATTATATTAAAACCCAGACGTTATATTGTTACAACATAGAAGGAACCAGGGTTGGGTTTACTGTTTGACAAAACAAATCAATTACGTTACCAGCAAAAAAATATTGTAATTGGATTGTAATTGGATACTTTTGAAGAAAAAAAACGTATTACGTCTTGGATTACTTTTCAATTCCGAAAGGATGTTTTGTGGGGAAAAACAAAAAAATCGACACCTCTGTTTCCTCAATAACATTCAATTCAGCATTGGAAAAAAAAAAGCACACGTTTTATAGTTTGTTCCACCTGGGTGAGTCTGACCACAAGTCAGAGACCAATATGACGACACATCAAATGTGTTTGATTGATCCTTTTTATACAATACGAAAGTAACGAGGTAGTCAAATTACTGCGTTTGGGTTTTTCCCAAAATCACATTAGTTATTACAATTTTGGTAGCTAACCTACGGATTATATTTAGAAAGTAATCTACCCAACACTGAAAGGAACTATGAACATATGGAATCATGTAGTAACCAAAAAAAGTGTTATACAAATTAACATGTTTTAAATTCTTCAAAGTAGCCAAGTCTTTGCCTTGATGACAGCTTTGCAGTCTCTCAACCAGTCTTGAAGGAGGTACCACATATGCTGAGCACTTTTTGGCTGCTTTTCCTTCACTCTGCGGTACAACTCACCCCAAACCATCTCAATTTGGTTGAGGCCGGATGATTGTGGAGGCCAGGTCATCTGATGCAGCACTCCCATCACTCTCCTTCTTGGTCAAATAGCCCTGACACAGCCTGGAGGTGTGTTGGGTCATTGTCCTGTTGAAAAACAAATGATGGTCCCAGATGGGATGGCGTATCGCTGCAGAATGCTGTGGTAGTAGTGTGCCTTGAATCCTATATAAATCAGTGTCACCAGCAAAGCACCCCCACACCATCACACCATCACACCCCCACACCATCACACCATCACACCCCACACCATCACACCATCACACCCCCACACCATCACACCATCACACCCCCACACCATCACACCTCTATGCTATAAGGTGGGGAAAACACATGCTGAGGTCATCTGTTCACTCTGCGTCTCACAAAGACACGGTGGTTGGAACCAAACATCTTAAAATCAGACAAGGACAGATTTCCACCGGTCTAATGTCCATTGCTCGTGTTTCTTGGCCCAAGCAAGTCTCTTCTTATTATTGGTGTCCTTTAGTAGTGGTTTCTTTGCAGCAATTCAACCATGAAGGCCTGATTCACACAGTCTCCTCTGAACAGTTGATGTTGAGATGTGTCTGTTACTTGATCTCTGAAGCATTTATTTGGGCTGCAATTTCTGAGGCTGGCAACTCTAATGAACTTATCCTCTGCAGCAGAGGTAACTCTGGGTCTTCCTTTCCTGTGGGGGTCCTCATGAGAGACAGGTAACTCTGGGTCTTCCTTTCCTGTGGGGGTCCTCATGAGAGCCAGTTTAATCATAGCGCTTGATGGTTTTTGCGACGGCACTTGAAGAAACTTTCAACGTTCTTGACATCTTCCGAATTTCATGTCTTAAATTAACCAGAATTTTGTATGTTTTGAATATGGTGTCATTTTGTTCATAAACCATGTGCCATAGAATCAATCAGTGCATCAAAAATCTCTTACCAACTATATATGGCACAGCTGCAAAAAATGTTGGTACTTAAATGAAACTGGTATACTTTTTCATTTATCACAATTTTCATTTAACCAATTTTGGTCTTTAATGCAGGGCCAACAGACACGTTCCTTACTTTTCCCCCACTTCTACTTGCCTCTTCCATTTTTGCGGTAATGCTGCAATTAGTTGGTTGTAATTTTGGGTAGAGCAGACATTTCCATATGTCTGTGTTAGCTGCATGTCATAACTCCACCTGTGTTAGCTGCATGTCATATCGCCACCTGTGTTAGCTAGCTGCATGTCATATCTCCACCTGTGTTAGCTGCATGTCATATCTCCACCTGTGTTAGCTGCATGTCATATCTCCACCTGTGTTAGCTGCATGTCATATCTCCACCTGTGTTAGCTGCATGTCATATCTCCACCTGTGTTAGCTGCATGTCATAACTCCACCAGTCCCATTTGTGATAACATTTACAAAGATTAGGCCTTTTATTTTTATCCCAAAAATGTTTTTTTTATTAATTAGTTTGAGTTTGATAATATTTGTATTTTCTGGTGGATTACACTGAAATTGCAAGAGGGAGAGGTTGTAATCTGAATAAAGGGAGAGGTTGTAATCTGAATACAGTGAGAGGTTGTAATCTGAATAAAGTGAGAGGTTGTAATCTGAATAAAGGGAGAGGTTGTAATCTGCATGTCATATCTGTAATCTGTGTTAGCTGTTGTAATCTGAATAAAGTCCCATTTGTGATATCTGAATAAAGGGAGAGGTTGTAATTTGAATCCCAAAAATGTTGTAATCTGAATAGAGGAGAGGTTTAATCTAATATTTGTATTTTCTGGTGGAGAGGTTGTAATCTGAATAAAGGGAGAGGTTGTAATCTGAATAAAGGGAGAGGTTGTAATCTGAATACAGGAGAGGTTGTAATCTGAATAAAGGGAGAGGTTGTAATCTGAATAAAGGGAGAGGTTGTAATCTGAATGAAGGTTGTAAAGGGAGAGGTTGTAATCTGAATAAAGGGAGAGGTTGTAATCTGAATAAAGGGAGAGGTTGTAATCTGAATAAAGGGAGAGGTTGTAATCTGAATAAAGGGAGAGGTTGTAATCTGAATAAAGGGAGAGGTTGTAATCTGAATAAAGGGAGAGGTTGTAATCTGAATAAAGGGAGAGGTTGTAATCTGAATAAAGGGAGAGGTTGTAATCTGAATAAAGGGAGAGGTTGTAATCTGAATAAAGGGAGAGGTTGTAATCTGAATAAAGGGAGAGGTTGTAATCTGAATAAAGGGAGAGGTTGTAATCTGAATAAAGGGAGAGGTTGTAATCTGAATAAAGGGAGAGGTTGTAATCTGAATAAAGGGAGAGGTTGTAATCTGAATAAAGGGAGAGGTTGTAATCTGAATAAAGGGAGAGGTTGTAATCTGGGAGAGGTTGTAATCTGAATAAAGGGAGAGGTTGTAATCTGAATAAAGTGAGAGGTTGTAATCTGAATAAAGGGAGAGGTTGTAATCTGAATAAAGGAGAGGTTGTAATCTGAATACAGTGAGAGATTGTAATCTGAATAAAGGAGAGGTTGTAATCTGAATAAAAAAGGCCATTCTTGAACATGGGATGAGACATTCTTACTGATCTGCTAGAGAACCAGTTTGGATTGAAGTATAACTTTTGTATGACTGAAGCCTTCAGTGAGAGGTCTAACACTTTAATATGTAACATGTTATCTGATGGGACAAGCTACAATTTAGTGTTCTGTAACACACAAGTAAATCAATGCATTTCATTGCCTGGAGAACCCATTTAACTTTAAATGGTTGCAAGTATGGCCTCCTTGTCTCTGTTGCTGCTGTAGCTGAACATTTGTTTATTGTCCAATGGAAATGTCTTGTGCTTTAGTCTGACCCCTCAGAAACACAGAGGTCAGAGGTCGGAGTAGAGGGCAGCCATACTACACCACCCGTTGAGCAGTTTGGACACTCCCGACCAGATTATTGTTTTATTGGGGGGGGGTGTCTCTGTTGGTCAACAGGAAGGTGTTGAGGGACCCGTTTCCTTGTGATGACTTTTAAAGCTTGCTTCATAGTCTGGACTAATCTTTCGACGAGGCAGTTTGTTACAGGGTGATACAGCGCTGATTTTGATGTGATGGATTCTTCAATGGATGACCGGAACTCTTCAAACACCAGCTGGGGGGGGGGACATTATCACTAACGAGTTGCGTTGGCAAGCCGAAGCGACTGAATATTGACTAACTTTTCGATGGCTCTCTCTGCTGAAGTGTTCTTCATCACTGCAACCTCAGGCCATTTGCTGTGTGACTAGCAACATACGATCCTCCAGTCTAGGGTTTTCCAAACTCGGTCCCAGGGCCCACCCTGGGTGCACGTTTCTGGTGTTTTTTGCCCCTAGCAAAACTCATCATCAAGCTTTGATTATTTTAAACAGCTGTGTAGTGTTAGGGGCAAAAAAACAAAACGTGTACCCAGGGAGGAACCCTGGACAGAGTTTAGGAAACCTTGCTCCAGTAGGCCTGCATGTGGACTCGCTGCCATGGCCCCTCTGGGAAGTCCCATGAGTGTAGCAGCGCTAGCTAAGGCACGTTCCTCGTCATGTGACATGCAGAACAACACTTGGCCTAGTCTTTGATAACTACATCCTGGCCACCGGAAGTAGCAGCGTCTCCTTCATTCGCACCATGCCACAGTGCCCTGAATAGAGCTCTTCAAGGAGCTGCATGATGACTCGGAAAGCCCCAGAGCATTCCAGACTGAACTGTGAGCTCGTTTCTTCTCACCGGGTAAGGATTTAGGCAGTCGACAGCTCTCCTCCTTTCCCACGAGTGACAATGTACACAACCTCAGACATTACTGGATCAGTACTGGTGCCCTAAAGGAGCAAACTAAAGTATCAACACGTCTCATCTCAATTATCCCTAAAAATCCCTCGTTTGAAAGCACCTGTTTTTCTGGAAGCTGTGCCATTTCCTTCCGCGTGAGCCAGCCCTCTAGCAGCTCCAGTTCCAAGTAATGAGCTTCAACCCCTCGCCATTTGAGTGACAGCTAGCAAGATGCGCACACACAGCGAGCGCAGTGACATAGTACGCAATTTTCAGGGACCCCTTTTGGCTCGTGAGTGATACTTTCAAAACTACTGGCTAAAAAGTTTACAAAAGTACCGGAGAATCTCTTTAAAAACAACACTACATAGACCATCAAAGGTACTGGAGAATCTCTTTAAAAACAACACTACATAGACCACCAAAAGTACCGGAAAAACTCTTGACAAAAATAAGATCCTTATTTGAATAATATTTTCCAATGTTGTTCTCCACTACTAAAAACACTTCAAAAGCATTAGCACATCGTTCAAAAGACTAAATAAATGTTACACATTACAGTAAATCAAACATTGGTGCACTACAATGTGTTTTTTAATGATAGTCATGGTGTCTGTCATCATTGATGGGTTAAGGTCATAGTGGGGGTGGGCAGACAAATGGGACGGAGCAATAACAACATTTCACTTGTTTTGAAATGGCAGTCGAGCATCACTGGGGATCAGAGGTCAAGCCTGGTCCCAGACCTGTTTGTGTCGTCTTTCCAACTTGGCACGACAACACAAACAGATCTGTGGACCAGGCTTTTATCATAAAGGACAAGACAGACCAACACGAAGAACGTAGGCCGTCCCATCGCCTTTGACCACAGAACACCAGCCCCCATTTTCTGTTCAGTTCCTGAACAATCTACACGTTAAAACACCGAGCAGGTAATCTACCGCAGATGGTGTTGGTCTGGTTTGTCCTACAGGCATCCCGAGGACACACCTTCCTTCTCTGGGGTCATTTGCTGACTATGGGCAGCAGGTCTCCCTTGGTTTTCATGGTTTTGATCTTGGCTCGGATGGTGTCGTCCATGGCCTGCCTGCAGCGGTGGGCGTAGTGAGCCAGCGTCTCCTCTTTCTCGTCCCAAGGTGGCAGAGCGTGGAACACCTAGGATTAAATAATGCTTTATTAACCCCCAAAGGACCTGCTAATACATACAACACCTGCTAATACATACAACACCTGCTAATACATACAACACCTGATTTCCTATGAAAAGCCACTGGCACAGGAGAGAAACGTCTAAAACAATCAGCTTTCCAAACAGACTCTTTCTAATACATACAACACCAGCTAATACATACAACACCCATTTATTGTGTATATAAAATATAAATAGCTTCCAAACACACATATAGAAAAGGTGCAGAGAGATGCATTCTAGCAGCTATATATGTGTGTGCTGTGTGTGCTCTCCTCTCACCTGTACACCTGTACTAACCCTTCCTCTCACCTGTACTAACTAACCCTTCCTCTCACCTGTACTAACCCTTCCTCTCACCTGTACACCTGTACTAACCCTTCCTCTCACCTGTACTAACCCTTCCTCTCACCTGTACTAACCCTTACAACACCCTCTCACCTGTACTAACCCTTCCTCTCACCTGTACACCTGTACTAACCCTTCCTCTCACCTGTACACCTGCACTAACCCTTCCTCTCACCTGTACTAACCCTTCCTCTCACCTGTACACCTGTACTAACCCTTCCTCTCACCTGTACACCTGTACTAACCCTTCCTCTCACCTGTACACCTGTACTAACCCTTCCTCTCACCTGTACTAACCCTTCCTCTCACCTGTACTAACCCTTCCTCTCACCTGTACACCTGTACTAACCCTTCCTCTCACCTGTACACCTGTACTAACCCTTCCTCTCACCTGTACTAACCCTTCCTCTCACCTGTACACCTGTACTAACCCTTCCTCTCACCTGTACACCTGTACTAACCCTTCCTCTCACCTGTACACCTGTACTAATCAAATCAAATCAAATTTATTTATATAGCCCTTCGTACATCAGCTGATATCTCAAAGTGCTGTACAGAAACCCAGCCTAACCCTTCCTCTCACCTGTACACCTGTACTAACCCTTCCTCTCACCTGTACTAACCCTTCCTCTCACCTGTACTAACCCTTCCTCTCACCTGTACTAACCCTTCCTCTCACCTGTACACCTGTACTAACCCTTCCTCTCACCTGTACACCTGTACTAACCCTTCCTCTCACCTGTACACCTGTACTAACCCTTCCTCTCACCTGTACACCTGTACTAACCCTTTCTCTCACCTGTACACCTGTACTAACCCTTCCTCTCACCTGTACACCTGTACTAACCCTTCCTCTCACCTGTACACCTGTACTAACCCTTCCTCTCACCTGTACACCTGTACTAACCCTTTCTCTCACCTGTACACCTGTACTAACCATTCCTCTCACCTGTACACCTGTACTAACCCTTCCTCTCACCTGTACTAACCCTTCCTCTCACCTGTACTAACCCTTCCTCTCACCTGTACACCTGTACTAACCCTTCCCTCTCACCTGTACACCTGTACTAACCCTTCCTCTCACCTGTACTAACCCTTCCTGTACACCTGTACTAACCCCCTTCACCTCACACCTGTACTAACCCTTCCTCTCACCTGTACTAACCCCCTCTCACCACACACCTGTACTAACCCTTCCTCACACACACCACACACTACACACACACCACTCACACTGTACTAACCCTTCCTCTCACCTGTACTAACCCACCACACACTGTACTGCGCCCACCCGTTCTTCACGCCACGCGAGGGGTAAGTAATAGTAAAACAAATCTGATTTCTCAACCACACACCTGTACTAACCCACTCACACCACACACACACACACACACACACACACACGAGACCAGTGACCCATGACCCCAACAAATAGTGCCCTCTAGTGTCCAAAACAAGTCAAAATAACCCTGGACAGACAATATATACACAACTCATAAACCAAAATGGCACCTACAACACTGAATAAATACAAAGACAGACACAAATGATAAAAACCTAATCCCAGAATAAAAAGATCAAAGCCTTAGATTAAAATGAAGGATTTACCTCCGGAGCGGCCAGGCTCAGCTCGGCGATGGCGGCCGTCCGTGAGATGGTGTTGCGGTCGACGCCCACGCGGTCGAACGCCACCTTCATGGAGACGCTGCGTCTGAACTCCTGCAGGGCCGCCATGTACCTGGCGATGACGCCCACCACGTTCTTCACTGGGGAGAGAGAGCGGCAGGACCGACGGGGTTAAGTAATAGTAAAACAAATGCTGATTTCTCAACTCTTCATTTGACATGTTTCAGTGTGAGGGATGGAGATGTACTAGAGAGCTCATCTCCTATCTCCGCATTGGCCACTTCTGTGACAGCATGGACAGCGCCATCACCAGGATTTGGTCCAAGTGCGCCCTCTATCCAACTCTATGGTATTGGGTACAGTACTGTAGTCCTGACTCTATGGTATTGGGTACAGTACTGGAGTCCTGACTCTAAGGGCCATCTACAGTACTGGAGTCCTGACTCTAAGGGCCATCTACAGTACTGGAGTCCTGACTCTAAGGGCCATCTACAGTACTGGAGTCCTGACTCTATGGTATTGGGTACAGTACTGGAGTCCTGACTCTAAGGGCCATCTACAGTACTGGAGTCCTGACTCTAAGGGCCATCTACAGTACTGGAGTCCTGACTCTAAGGGCCATCTACAGTACTGGAGTCCTGACTCTAAGGGCCATCTACAGTACTGGAGTCCTGACTCTAAGGGCCATCTACAGTACTGGAGTCCTGACTCTATGGTATTGGGTACAGTACTGGAGTCCTGACTCTATGGTATTGGGTACAGTACTGGAGTCCTGACTCTGTTTAAGGGCCATCTACAGTACTGGAGTCCTGACTCTATGGTATTGGGTACAGTACTGGAGTCCTGACTCTGTTTAAGGGCCATCTACAGTACTGTAGTCCTGACTCTGTTTAAGGGCCATCTACAGTACTGGAGTCCTGACTCTAAGGGCCATCTACAGTACTGTAGTCCTGATTCTATGGTGTCCTGACTCTATGGTATTGGGTACAGTACTGGAGTCCTGACTCTATGGTATTGGGTACAGTACTGGAGTCCTGACCTGCCATCTCTATGGTCCTGACTCTGTTTGGGCCATCTACAGTACTGGAGTCCTGACTCTATGGTATTGGGTACAGTACTGGAGTCCTGACTCTATGGTATTGGGTACAGTACTGGAGTCCTGACTCTGTTTAAGGGCCATCTACAGTACTGGAGTCCTGACTCTATGGTATTGGGTACAGTACTGGAGTCCTGACTCTGTTTAAGGGCCATCTATGGTTGACTCTTAAGGGCCATCTACAGTACTTGGGCCATCTACAGTACTGGAGTCCCTGACTCTAAGGGCCATCTAAGGGCCATCTACAGTACTGTAGTCCTGACTCTGTTTAAGGGCCATCTACAGTACTGGAGTCCTGACTCTGTTTAAGGGCCATCTACAGTACTGTAGTCCTGACTCTGTTTAAGGGCCATCTACAGTACTGTAGTCCTGACTCTGTTTAAGGGCCATCTACAGTACTGGAGTCCTGACTCTGTTTAAGGGCCATCTACAGTACTGTAGTCCTGACTCTAAGGGCCATCTACAGTACTGTAGTCCTGACTCTGTTTAAGGGCCATCTACAGTACTGTAGTCCTGACTCTGTTTAAGGGCCATCTACAGTACTGTAGTCCTGACTCTGTTTAAGGGCCATCTACAGTACTGTAGTCCTGACTCTGTTTAAGGGCCATCTACAGTACTGTAGTCCTGACTCTAAGGGCCATCTACAGTACTGTAGTCCTGACTCTGTTTAAGGGCCATCTACAGTACTGTAGAGTCTAAGGGACTCTGTTGACTCTGTTACAGTAGGGGCCATCTACAGTACTGGAGTCCCTGACTCTAAGGGCCATCTACAGTACTGTAGTCCTGACTCTGTTTAAGGGCCATCTACAGTACTGTTTAGTACCTGACTCTCTGTTTAAGGGCCATCTACAGTACTGTAGTCCTGACTCTGTTTAAGGGCCATCTACAGTACTGGAGTCCCGACTCTAAGGGCCATCTACAGTACTGTAGTCCTGACTCTGTTTAAGGGCCATCTACAGTACTGTAGTCCTGACTCTGTTTAAGGGCCATCTACAGTACTGTAGTCCTGACTCTGTTTAAGGGCCATCTACAGTACTGGAGTCCTGACTCTGTTTAAGGGCCATCTACAGTACTGTAGTCCTGACTCTGTTTAAGGGCCATCTACAGTACTGTAGTCCTGACTCTGTTTAAGGGCCATCTACAGTACTGGAGTCCTGACTCTGTTTAAGGGCCATCTAGTAGGGCCATCTACAGTACTGTAGTCCTGACTCTGTTTAAGGGCCATCTACAGTACTGTAGTCCTGACTCTGTTTAAGGGCCATCTACAGTACTGGCCATCTACAGTACTGGAGTCCTGACTCTAAGGGCCATCTACAGTACTGTAGTCCTGACTCTGTTTAAGGGCCATCTACAGTACTGTAGTCCTGACTCTGTTTAAGGGCCATCTACAGTACTGTAGTCCTGACTCTGTTTAAGGGCCATCTACAGTACTGTAGTCCTGACTCTGTTTAAGGGCCATCTACAGTACTGTAGTCCTGACTCTGTTTAAGGGCCATCTACAGTACTGGAGTCCTGACTCTAAGGGCCATCTACAGTACTGTAGTCCTGACTCTGTTTAAGGGCCATCTACAGTACTGTAGTCCTGACTCTGTTTAAGGGCCATCTACAGTAGGGCCATCTACAGTACTGTAGTCCTGACTCTGTTTAAGGGCCATCTACAGTACTGTAGTCCTGACTCTGTTTAAGGGCCATCTACAGTACTGTAGTCCTGACTCTGTTTAAGGGCCATCTACAGTACTGTACTGTAGTCCTGACTCTGTTTAAGGGCCATCTACAGTACTGTAGTAGTCCTGACTCTGTTTAAGGGCCATCTACAGTACTGGAGTCCTGACTCTGTTTAAGGGCCATCTACAGTACTGTAGTCCTGACTCTGTTTAAGGGCCATCTACAGTACTGTAGTCCTGACTCTGTTTAAGGGCCATCTACAGTACTGTAGTCCTGACTCTGTTTAAGGGCCATCTACAGTACTGTAGTCCTGACTCTGTTTAAGGGCCATCTACAGTACTGTAGTCCTGACTCTGTTTAAGGGCCATCTAGGGCCATCTACAGTACTGTAGTCCTGACTCTGTTTAAGGGCCATCTACAGTACTGTAGTCCTGACTCTGTTTAAGGGCCATCTACAGTACTGTAGTCCTGACTCTGTTTAAGGGCCATCTACTGTAGTGACTCTAAGGGCCATCTACAGTACCTGACTCTGTTTAAGGGCCATCTACAGTACTGTAGTCCTGACTCTGTTTAAGGGCCATCTACAGTACTGTAGTCCTGACTCTGTTTACAGTACTGTAGGGCCATCTACAGTACTGTAGTCCTGACTCTGTTTAAGGGCCATCTACAGTACTGTAGTCCTGACTCTGTTTAAGGGCCATCTACAGTACTAGTCCTGAGTCCTGTTTAAGGGCCATCTACAGTACTGTAGTCCTGACTCTGTTTAAGGGCCATCTACAGTACTCTGTTTAAGGGCCATCTACAGTACTGTAGTCCTGAGGGCCATCTACAGTACTTAGTCCTGACTCTGTTTAAGGGCCATCTACAGTACTGTAGTCCTGACTCTGTTTAAGGGCCATCTACAGTACTGTAGTCCTGACTCTGTTTAAGGGCCATCTACAGTACTGTAGTCCTGACTCTGTTTAAGGGCCATCTACAGTACTGTAGTCTCTAAGGGACTCTGTTTAAGGGCCATCTACAGTACTGTAGTCCTGACTCTGTTTAAGGGCCATCTACAGTGACTGTACAGTACTGTAGTCCTGACTCTGTTTAAGGGCCATCTACAGTACTGTAGTCCTGACTCTGTTTAAGGGCCATCTACAGTACTGTAGTCCTGACTCTGTTTAAGGGCCATCTACAGTACTGTAGTCCTGACTCTGTTTAAGGGCCATCTACAGTACTGTAGTCCTGACTCTGTTTAAGGGCCATCTACAGTACTGTAGTCCTGACTCTGTTTAAGGGCCATCTACAGTACTGTAGTCCTGACTCTGTTTAAGGGCCATCTACAGTACTGTAGTCCTGACTCTGTTTAAGGGCCATCTACAGTACTGTAGTCCTGACTCTGTTTAAGGGCCATCTACAGTACTGTAGTCCTGACTCTGTTTAAGGGCCATCTACAGTACTGTAGTCCTGACTCTGTTTAAGGGCCATCTACAGTACTGTAGTCCTGACTCTGTTTAAGGGCCATCTACAGTACTGTAGTCCTGACTCTGTTTAAGGGCCATCTACAGTAGTCCTGACTCTGTTTAGTCATCTACAGTACTGTAGTCTGTTTAAGGGCCATCTACAGTACTGTAGTCCTGACTCTGTTTAAGGGCCATCTACAGTACTGTAGTCCTGACTCTGTTTAAGGGCCATCTCAGTACTGTAGTCCTGACTGTTTAGGGCCATCTACAGTACTGTAGACTCTGTTTAAGGGCCATCTACAGTACTGTAGTCCTGACTCTGTTTAAGGGCCATCTACAGTACTGTAGTCCTGACTGTTTAGGGTCAGTACTGTAGTCCTGACTCTGTTTAAGGGCCATCTACAGTACAGTCCTGACTGCCATCTACAGTAGTCCTGACTCTGTTTAAGGGCCATCTACAGTACTGTAGTCCTGACTCTGTTTAAGGGCCATCTACAGTACTGTAGTCCTGACTCTGTTTAAGGGCCATCTACAGTACTGTAGTCCTGACTCTGTTTAAGGGCCATCTACAGTACTGTAGTCCTGACTCTGTTTAAGGGCCATCTAGTCCAGTTTAGGGCCATCTGTACTAGTCCTCCTGACTCTGTTTAAGGGCCATCTACAGTACTGTAGTCCTGACTCTGTTTACAGGGCCATCTACAGTACTGTAGTCCTGACTCTGTTTAAGGGCCATCTACAGTACTGTAGTCCTGACTCTGTTTAAGGGCCATCTACAGTACTGGAGTCCTGACTCTGTTTAAGGGCCATCTACAGTACTGTAGTCCTGACTCTGTTTAAGGGCCATCTACAGTACTGTAGTCCTGACTCTGTTTAAGGGCCATCTACAGTACTGTAGTCCTGACTCTGTTTAAGGGCCATCTACAGTACTGTAGTCCTGACTCTGTTTAAGGGCCATCTACAGTACTTACTCCTAACTCGTGTGTTCTCTCCATCTCTGCTCCTCTTGGAGCTCTTCATCACCCTGTGGAGCTCCACCTCCTCAAAGCTGTCGAATAGGGCGGGGTTCTCAAAAGCCACACCCTCATCAGGGAAACCCACCCCCATGTGGGAGGAGCTACCCGTCCCCAGCTCCATCTGGCTGGACGAAAGACCACGCCTCTTCTCTGAGGAAAAGAAAAAACATAAAACCGATGGTCTCTGGCAGAAACATCACGCCATGTTTTTAACTCTGGATTTATAATAGAGGGTCATTCTTCATCCACATGCCTCCTCACCCCTGCTGATGATGATCAGGTACAGTTTGTAGACTAAGCCTTAGACTAGACCTAATTATGTTCTATACTGAACAAAATTATTAAATGTAATGTGTTGGTCCCATATTTCATGAGCTGAAATAAGAAGTGTCGGACAAAATTTTGTGCACAAATGTGTTTACATCCCTGTTAGTGAGCATTTCTCCTTTGCCATCTAATCCATCTAACTGACAGGTGTGGCATATCAAGAAGCTGATTAACTTCATTAGGTTAGGGGGCACTATTTTCACCTCCGGATGAAAAGCATGCCCAAAGTAAACTGCCTTCTACTCAGGCCCAGAAGCTAGGATATGCATATAAGTGGTAGATTTGGATAGAAAACACTCTAATGTTTCCAAAACCATTGAAATAATGTCTGTGAGTATAACAGAACTTATATGGCAGGCGAATTGTGATGTCATTATGGGGTATTGTGATGTCGTTATGGGGTATTGTGATGTCATTATGGGGTAATGTAAATGTATTGTGATGTCATTATGGGGTATTGTGTTGTCATTATGGGGTATTGTGATGTCATTATGGGGTATTGTGATGTCGTTATGGGGTATTGTGATGTCGTTATGGGGTATTGTGTTGTCGTTATGGGTATTGTGATGTCCTTATGGGGTATTGTGATGTCATTATGGGGTATTGTGATGTCGTTATGGGGTATTGTGATGTCATTATGGGGTATTGTGATGTCATTATGGGGTATTGTGATGTCATTATGGGGTATTGTGATGTCATTATGGGGTATTGTGATGTCATTATGGGGTATTGTGATGTCATTATGGGGTATTGTGATGTCATTATGGGGTATTGTGATGTCATTATGGGGTACTGTGATGTCATTATGGGGTATTGTGATGTCATTATGGGGTATTGTGTGTAGATTGCCGAATACCTTTTTTTATTAAATCAATTTTAGAACAAGGCTGTAACGTAACAAAATGTGGAAAAGGTCAAGGGGTCTGAATACTTTTCGAAGGAACTGTATATGCAGGAACATGTTCGATTGAAGAACATGTAGTTCATCTGAAACACGAGAGTTTTAAAAACAACATGAGTTTAGTTTTGCCCGTTTTAAGCACATCAGCTAGATATTAAATCTGACTGTAGTTCTGACACAGCCAGATGAAAAGTCTGGACAATAGCAACATAATGGTCTGCATAAAGATGAAGTTTACAATTTAACAGATTGACCAATGGGGTTTATATTAGTAGTAAACAAGAAGAAGTCCCAAAATCAACTCCTGTGGTACACTTTTATGTACCTCTAGAAATTCAGACGAAACCCCATCCATCAGGAAGGCCTGAGTTCTGTCACTAAGATCATCATCAACCCAGGAACAGGTGTCAGAGCTCAGACCTATCGAGGACAACTTATTCAATAAAATAGCACGATCAACAGTATCAAAATAATTTGACAGGTCCACAAACAAAGCAGAACATGTCATTGTAGTGTCTAAAGCATTGACAATATCATTAACTACTGAAGTGGAAGCTGTAACAGTGCTATGCCCAGGACTAAACCCTGATTGGATGCCCAGGACTAAACCCTGATTGGATGCCCAGGACTAAACCCTGATTGGATGCCCAGGACTAAACCCTGATTGGATGCCCAGGACTAAACCCTGATTGGATGCCCAGGCCTAAACCCTGATTGGATGCCCAGGCCTAAACCCTGATTGGTTCACATTCAAAATACATTTAAGGTTAAAAAAAAACTAAATTGTACATCTACCAAGTTTTATAGAATCTTCGCTAGACCAGGAAGCCTTGAAATGGGCCGATAGTTATTAAGATCTCTACTATCCACGTCCTTAAGGCAGAACAACAGCTGATTTTTGAAATATTTCCTGATAACAATGTTAAATAAAAAAACAAAGTGGTTTTATTGCGCCAACAATGATGGGGGCGGAAACCTTAAGCAGACCAGGGTCCAAGCGTCCGGTCCCTGTCTCTATTTTTTGTTGGATATTGCTAGCAAAGCATCCAGTACTTTCTTTTTCTGTATATAGATTAAAAGAAAAGCTGGGACTATCATTTCTCAGGTCATTCACTAAGTTTCCCCTGCCAGCATCCAGCCCAATACCATTGTGAATAGACTCAGACGTTCTTTCAAAGAGAGATAACCCGCTGAAATAAAAATGGTGATTAAACCCATCAATGATGAGGCCAGAGTCTGAATTAAATGTGTTGTGTGGTAGAGAGGAGAAATAAAACCCTACGGGGATTTGACACCATCCCATAATTTAGCCGGGTTCCCATTACAATCCAAAAGCTACATAATAAATCAGATTTAGCTGTTCAGCTGGTCTCAGTTGCTTAACCGCCAGTCCGGGCCTAAGACTGTGTTCCTGGCCGTGACCCAAGCATAATCTTCCAGAGTGATACCAGGCATTCAATCCTCCTTTAACCCTGAGTATTTTTGTCGGGAGCATGATCATTCACAATAGTACTGAAAACATCTGAAAAAAAGGCTGAAAACTAAATCAGGTTCAGGGATAGCTGAAATACAATCAAAATCACGAAAATAAAGACACATTTTAAAAGCCTGTTCGCTGAAGCTTAGATGTTTTGTATTGTCACATCTCTAACACAAACTGGGCAATTGTCAGTAATGTCTTGGGAGAATACACCAGTAGAAACATATTTCGCTGGTGTATTTGTCAGAATAAGATCAGAGTTGACATTGAAGGCTCTATAGGGTTGGGCTCATGTAGTCTTAGTCATTACAGCTGGGTAAGGTTTAGGTCATTACACATGACTTTTTAGATTGGGAAATGCAGGCTTCAGACAATCACAATTTAGGTCACCCAGGATGACTTCTGACTTAGTAGAAGACAACAAACTAGTTAACTCCTCGAGTGCCGAGGGAGGACGGCAGACCCCTATAACAGTTATGGATACATTTGTATCCAGACAAACAGACAGATAGTAGTGCCAATTTTTGGGGGGGAAATTGATTTTAGTAGAGACAACAAGTTTTTTTTGTCAGCATTGAACACATAACCCTCAATATTAATATCCCATTATGTAACATCCCATTGAGCTTATAGGGTACCTGAGAAGAATGAGGTGCCTACCTGGGCGTAGTAAGAGCGTACCTGGTCGTAGTTGGTCTTGCAGGAAGTCACAGATGAGTTCAGCCTTCTTAGTGAGTTCCTGCTGCAGCAGCTCCTTGTCCTGTTTCAGACTGGAGATGGTCTCCCCCATCTGCTCACTGCGGCTCCGCTCAACACTCAGCAATGCTCGCAGCCGCTCTATTTCACACAGAGCTGGTCCCACTGGCAACAGAGACAGGAAGGGTGAGACAGGATATACAGTTTCAACATAATAATTATGGTAACTTTATTACAGAAATAATTTTAAAGTACATAAAAAAGCTAAACGAAGTTAACACTGTGTCTCTGGGTGTTGGAAAAGGGGTCATAGTTCAGAGAACATACAGAGTAGGATCACTTTCAAACGAATGTAGGCAGAACCCCCCCCCCCCCTCATATGAGAGAACACATGCAGCACAGAGGACAAATAAAAAGGAACTGGAAAACATTACGAGAGAAACTGGAACCTACCTGCTACTCAGGTTCCAATATGAGAGGAGTTTTTCCCACTTGCTTTAAAACTCTATCCTATATGTGTTTTAATAAATAAAAGGGAGTTGGGAAAAGTTTTAAAATATCGATTAGCTATTTAGCACACAGTTGAAGTCGGAAGTTTACATACACCTTAGCCAAATACATTTAAACTCAAGTTTTTCACAATTCCTGACATTAAAATCTAGTAAAAATTCCCTGTCTTAGGTCAGTTAGGATCACCATTTTATTTTAAGAATGTGAAATGTCAGAATAATAGTAGAGAGAATAATTTGCTTCAGGTTTGATTTATTTCATCACATTCCCAGTGGGTCAGAAGTTTACATACACTCAATTAGTATTTGGTAGCATTGCCTTTAAATTGTTTAACTTGGGTCAAATGTTTCAGGTAGCCTTCCACAAGCTTCCCACAATAAGTTGGGTGAGTTTTGTCCCATTCCTCCTGACAGAGCTGATATAATTGAGTCAGGTTTGTAGGCCTCCTTGCTCACACACACTTTTTCAGTTCTGCCCACACATTTTCTATAGGATTGAGGTCAGGGCTTTGTGATGGCCACTCCAATACCTTGACTTTGTTGTCCTTAGGCCATTTTGCCACAACTTTGGAAGTATGCTTGAGGTCATTGTCCATTTGGAAGACTCATTTGCGACCAAGCTTAAACTTCCTGACTGATGTCTTGAGATGTTGCTTCAATATATCCACATAATTTTCCTCCCTCATGATGCCATCTATTTTGTGAAGTGCACCAGTCCCGCCTGCAGCAAAGCACCCCCACAACATGATGCTGCCACCCCCGTGCTTCACGGTTGGGATGGTGTTCTTCGGCTTGCAAGCATCCCCCTTTTTCCTCCAAACATGACAATGGTCATTTTTGCCAAACAGTTCTATTTATGTTTCATCAGACCAGAGGACATTTCTTCAACGTTCTTTGTCCCCATTTGCAGTTGCAAACCGTAGTCTGTCTTTTTTATGGCGGTTTTGAAGCAGTGACTTCTTCCTTGCTGAGCGGCCTTTCAGGTTATGTCGATATAGGACTCGTTTTTACTGTGGATATAGATACTTTTGTACCGGTTTCCTCCAGCATCTTCACAAGGTTCTTTACTGTTGTTCTGGGATTGATTTGCACTTTTCGCACCAAAGTACGTTCATATCTAGGAGACAGAATGCGTCTCCTTCCTGAGTGGTATGACGGCTGTGTGGTCCCATGGTGTTTATACTTGCGTACTATTGTTTGTACAGATGAACGTGGTACCTTCAGGCGTTTGGAAATATTTTTCTGAGGTCTTGGCTGAGTTCTTTTGATTTTACCATATCAAGCAAAGGCGCACTGAGTTTGAAGGTAGACCTTGAAATACATTGACAGGTGCACCTCCAATTGACAGGAGCTTCTAAAGCCATGACATCATTTTCTGGAATTTTCCAAGCTGTTTAAAGGCACAGTCAACTTAGTGTATGTAAACGTCTGACCCACTGGAATTGTGATACAGTGAATAAGTGAAATAATCTGTCTGTAAACAATTGTTGGAAAAATTCCTTGTGTCATGCAAAATAGATGTCCTAACTGACTTGACAAAACTATAGTTAACAAGACATTTCTGTAGTGGTTGAAAAATGAGTTTTAATGACTCCAACCTAAGTGCATTTAAACGTCCGACTTCAACTAGTCTTCAACACGAATCACTAATATAAAACTGTGACGTACAGAATTCAGAATTGATTAAAGAAAAGTTGTAGAGAGTCATGAAGAGACAAGTTTAAACCCTTCTATGGCTGAGATCAAGGCTCGTCTATTTAAATATCCATTCAATAATTTCTCGACACCATCGAGGGGGATTGACCATTTATTTCAGGGCAACATACTGTCAACGTTTCTCCTTCAGTCATTGGTCTAACATCATTACACACAACATTTCTCCTTCAGTCATTGGTCTAACATCATTACACACAACATTTCTCCTTCAGTCATTGGTCTAACATCGTGACTAACAACAACTTAATGCAGGAAAAATGGAAGTAAAGAACATAGAACCCTGCATTCCGCTGGCGTCATGTCTTCTGGATAAGAAAACACGTCGTCCCACAGGCTCAAAATGGCACCATATTCCCTATAGAGCACTACTTTTGACCAGAGCCCTATAGAGCACTACTTTTGACCAGAGCCCTATAGAGAGCACTACTTTTGACCAGAGCCCTATAGAGAGCACTACTTTTGACCAGAGCCCTATAGAGAGCACTACTTTTGACCAGAGCCCTATAGAGAGCACTACTTTTGACCAGAGCCCCATAGAGAGCACTACTTTTGACCAGAGCCCCATAGAGAGCACTACTTTTGACCAGAGCCCTATAGAGAGCACTACTTTTGACCAGAGCCCTATAGAGAGCACTACTTTTGACCAGAGCCCTACTTTTGACCAGAGAGAGCACTACTTTTGACCAGAGCCCTATAGAGAGCACTACTTTTGACCAGAGCCCTAGAGCACTAGACCAGAGCCCACTACTTTTGACCAGAGCCCAATACTTTTGACCAGAGCCCTATATAGAGCACTACTTTTGACCAGAGCCCTATAGAGAGCACTACTTTTGACCAGAGCCCTAGAGAGCATAGAGAGCACTACTTTTGACCAGAGCCCTATAGAGAGCACTACTTTTGACCAGAGCCCTATATAGAGCACTACTTTTTTGACCAGAGCCCTACTTTTGACCAGAGCCCTATAGAGCACTACTTTTGACCAGAGCCCTATATAGAGCACTACTTTTGACCAGAGCCCTATAGAGAGCACTACTTTTGACCAGAGCCCTATATAGAGCACTACTTTTGACCAGAGCCCTATATAGAGCACTACTTTTGACCAGAGCCCTATAGAGAGCACTACTTTTGACCAGAGCCCTATAGAGAGCACTACTTTTGACCAGAGCCCTATAGAGAGCACTACTTTTGACCAGAGCCCTATAGAGAGCACTACTTTTGACCAGAGCCCTATAGAGAGCACTACTTTTGACCAGAGCCCTATAGAGAGCACTACTTTTGACCAGAGCCCCATAGAGAGCACTACTTTTGACCAGAGCCCTATAGAGAGCACTACTTTTGACCAGAGCCCTACTTTTGACCAGAGAGAGCACTACTTTTGACCAGAGCCCTATAGAGAGCACTACTTTTGACCAGAGCCCTATAGAGAGCACTACTTTTGACCAGAGCCCTATAGAGAGCACTACTTTTGACCAGAGCCCTATAGAGAGCACTACTTTTGACCAGAGCCCTATATAGAGCACTACTTTTGACCAGAGCCCTATAGAGAGCACTACTTTTGACCAGAGCCCTATATAGAGCACTACTTTTGACCAGAGCCCTATATAGAGCACTACTTTTGACCAGAGCCCAATAGAGAGCACTCCTTTTGACCAGAGCCCTATAGAGAGCACTATTTTTGACCAGAGCCCTATAGAGAGCACTACTTTTGACCAGAGCCCTATATAGAGCACTACTTTTGACAAGAGCCCAATAGAGAGCACTCCTTTTGACCAGAGCCCTATAGAGAGCCCTACTTTTGACCAGAGCCCTATATAGAGCACTACTTTTGACCAGAGCCCATATGAAGGCAATAGGATTCCATTTGGGACAAAAGAAGGCAGACACGATGACCTCCTTTCCTCCACAACGGTAGGATCCTCAGACCCTGACCTGCGGAAAGTCGTCAGGACATGTAACAATTCTCCTCTGACACATCCTCAGTCTACACTTATTGATGCATGCTTTCTTCAGTTTGGACGACTCCACCGACGTCCAGCCATCCAGGGCAGAGCAGTGGAGGACGTACGCTGTGAAGTGGAGATACAGTTAGTTAACTGACACGTTGAGCAGTTGGTATGAGTCACTACATACATGGGCCCAGAGTAGAAAACACAAGGGCCCAGGGCCCTATTCCCTCTATATAGTGACCTGCTTTAGACCAGGGCCCTATTCCCTCTATATAGTGACCTGCTTTAGACCAGGGCCCTATTCCCTCTATATAGTGACCTGCTTTAGACCAGGGCCCTATTCCCTCTATATAGTGACCTACTTTAGACCAGGGCCCTATTCCCTCTATATAGTGACCTGCTTTAAACCAGGGCCCTATTCCCTCTATATAGTGACCTGCTTTAGACCATTTACATTTAAGTCATTTAGCAGACGCTCTTATCCAGAGCGACTTACAAATTGGTGCATTCACCTTATGACATCCAGTGGGACAGTCACTTAACAATAGTGCATCTAAAACTTAGGGGGGGGGGCCCTATTCCCTCTATATAGTGACCTACTTTAGACCAGGGCCCTATTCCCTCTATATAGTGACCTGCTTTAAGCCAGGGCCCTATTCCCTCTATATAGTGACCTACTTTAGACCAGGGCCCTATTCCCTCTATATAGTGACCTGCTTTAAACCAGGGCCCTATTCCCTCTATATAGTGACCTGCTTTAGACCAGGGCCCTATTCCCTCTATATAGTGACCTGCTTTAAACCAGGGCCCTATTCCCTCTATATAGTGACCTGCTTTAGACCAGGGCCCTATTCCCTCTATATAGTGACCTGCTTTAAACCAGGGCCCTATTCCCTCTATATAGTGACCTGCTTTAGACCAGGGCCCTATTCCCTTTATATAGTACACTGATTTAGACCAGGGCCCTATTCCCTCTATATAGTGACCTGCTTTAGACCAGGGCCCTATTCCCTCTATATAGTGATCTACTTTAGACCAGGGCCCTATTCCCTCTATATAGTGACCTACTTTAGACCAGGACCCGAAAAAGTGCATTAACAATCACCTATGATAGTCTACTCCTCCTCACCTATGATCGTCCACTCCTCCTCCTCCTCACCTATGGTCGTCTACTCCTCCTCACCTATGGTCGTCTACTCCTCCTCCTCCTCACCTATGGTCGCCTACTCCTCCTCCTCCTCACCTATGGTCGCCTACTCCTCCTCCTCCCCTATGATCGCCTACTCCTCCTCCTCCCCTATGATCGCCTACTCCTCCTCCTCCCCTATGATCGCCTACTCCTCCTCCTCCCCTATGATCGTCTACTCCTCCTCCTCACCTATGATCGTCTACTCCTCCTCCTCACCTATGATCGTCTACTCCTCCTCCTCACCTATGATCGTCTACTCCTCCTCCTCACCTATGATCGTCTACTCCTCCTCCTCACCTATGATCGTCTACTCCTCCTCCTCACCTATGATCGTCTACTCCTCCTCCTCACCTATGATCGTCTACTCCTCCTCCTCACCTATGATCGTCTACTCCTCCTCCTCACCTATGATCGTCTACTCCTCCTCCTCACCTATGATCGTCTACTCCTCCTCCTCACCTATGATCGTCTACTCCTCCTCCTCACCTATGATCGTCTACTCCTCCTCCTCACCTATGATCGTCTACTCCTCCTCCTCACCTATGATCGTCTACTCCTCCTCCTCACCTATGATAGTCTACTCCTCCTCCTCACCTATGATAGTCTACTCCTCCTCCTCACCTATGATAGTCTACTCCTCCTCCTCACCTATGATAGTCTACTCCTCCTCCTCACCTATGATAGTCTACTCCTCCTCCTCACCTATGATAGTCTACTCCTCCTCCTCACCTATGATAGTCTACTCCTCCTCCTCACCTATGATAGTCTACTCCTCCTCCTCCTCACCTATGATAGTCTACTCCTCCTCCTCCTCACCTATGATAGTCTACTCCTCCTCCTCCTCCTCACCTATGATAGTCTCCTCCTCCTCCTCACCTATGATAGTCTACTCCTCCTCCTCACCTATGATAGTCTACTCCTCCTCCTCACCTATGATAGTCTACTCCTCCTCCTCACCTATGATAGTCTACTCCTCCTCCTCACCTATGATAGTCTCCTCCTCCTCCTCACCTATGATAGTCTCCTCCTCCTCCTCACCTATGATAGTCTACTCCTCCTCCTCCTCACCTATGATAGTCTACTCCTCCTCCTCACCTATGATAGTCTACTCCTCCTCCTCACCTATGATAGTCTACTCCTCCTCCTCACCTATGATAGTCTACTCCTCCTCCTCACCTATGATAGTCTACTCCTCCTCCTCACCTATGATAGTCTACTCCTCCTCCTCACCTATGATAGTCTACTCCTCCTCCTCACCTATGATAGTCTACTCCTCCTCCTCACCTATGATAGTCTACTCCTCCTCCTCACCTATGATAGTCTACTCCTCCTCCTCACCTATGATAGTCTACTCCTCCTCCTCACCTATGATAGTCTACTCCTCCTCCTCACCTATGATAGTCTACTCCTCCTCCTCACCTATGATCGTCCACTCCTCCTCCTCCTCACCTATGATTGCCTACTACTCCTCCTCACCTATGATTGCGTCCACCGTTCTGCGGTCAAGAATCTTCTTGCCGTCGGGTACTTTTCCCCTCCTGCCGAAGGCCACCGCCCCTATGAGGTCTTCCTCGGTGAAGAAATGCTCGAATAGGAGATGAAAGAGTCTCATGCAGTTCCCTCTAGCCTCCTGAAACATGGCAGCTAGCTGCAGGGAGGACAGCAGGACTCCTGAGCCGGGGTAGAGCTCCTGCTGGCCCTGCAGCTGCTCCCTGTGACGGCCTCGCCAGCGCGTTGGCTCAGCCTGGGGTTGAAGCTGTGGCTGGTGGGTCTCAAGATGGGACTGGAACTGGGTCTGTTGGTGATGGGTGTTGGGTTGATAAATGTGGGGCTGGGGATAATGACTGGGAGCTCTATCCTCATGGTACTGCCTTCTCTCCACTCTCCTCTCTTCCCCTCTCTCAGTTCTCCAATCCTCCCCTCTCTCCGCTATCCTCTCTTCCCCACTCTCCGTTCTCCAATCCTCCCCCCTCTCCATTCTCCTCTCTTCCCCTCTCTCCGTTTTCCAATCCTGTCCTCTCTCCGTTCTCCTCTCCTCCCCTCTCTCCATTTTCCAATCCTCCCCTCTCTCCATTTTCCAATCCTCCCCTCTCTCCATTTTCTTGTCACGGAAAGACAGAACCTGGTGTATGACTGTCTGTAGACTCTGTAGCTGACCCAGATCTGTAGAGAACAACAGAGATATTTACACACAAAAACAAAACACAGAGAAATTTCTACAAAATGTGCCTAGGAGAAAGCTTCATCAATAGTGTCATTTGAAAACTAGCGTAGCTCCAGAATGGTCTCACCTATTCTAGCAACAAACTCTTCAACGCGCCGCCTCTCCATTGCCGGTTCGCTGGTCAGGCAATGGCTTGAAAAGGTGGGCCAGATTACGTCTAAAAAATGAAAAAAGAGGAGGAATCAGACAGGTTTTTAGAAAATGTTTATATAAATATTTTCCATTAAAAGTGGCAATATGTCACTTTTTGGATGAGCCGACCAAACTCATAGAAATTAGAGTTATAGATCTGTCGCCGAGTCGAAGAAACGGCAGATCTGTTCTGCATGTGCTATTTCTATGCTTCCTGTTCTTAAGTTTCGTTTTTTCCGTTTGTTTGTTTTTTTAACTTTCAGTTTTGTCCACCAGCTTCAAACCGCTGAAAATATTTTGAGTTATGGAACATATATTTGACAGTGGTTTAGATGGTACAATGATTCTCTACACTGTCCTTTCTCGTTCTGTCACAAACTGAAATTAGGCAAACTTTCAAAATTTTGCAACCAGGAAATGGCGGAGCGATTTCTACATAGTGCATCTTTAACTATAATCCTTATGAGACATAATGACAACACAGTTTGGCTATACATTTTTTTTTTATTACAGTTTATTTTACACAGTATTCACTGAACAATGCCTTGGTCCTCAACAGTCATTCTGATTCCCATGTCAAACAAGACTAAATTTAAATTTGAGGGAAAAGTACTTCCTACCAGGAAGTTTTTTTTTTTTTAAAGGCCGGTTGAGTTTGCGGGGAGCTTATATTCACGAGGTTGCCTTGACTGACAGCTCTTGGAACACACCAAGCAACTTGGATGCAACGTAAAATCATCTCAACCTAGTCATCACTGGATGACTCCCGTTTGTTGCGTCTCTCGTGACGC
The DNA here is from genome assembly GCF_021184085.1 of Oncorhynchus gorbuscha. NCBI lineage: Eukaryota > Metazoa > Chordata > Actinopteri > Salmoniformes > Salmonidae > Oncorhynchus > Oncorhynchus gorbuscha. Next base: position 85,034,047 of record NC_060183.1, on the reverse strand, counting down.
GGGTCACATCCTGACGGACGTGTTGACTTGAGTTTTGAACAACCCCCCCCCCCCCCTGTTCTATGCTGGCTAAAGACCTAGCTAGCCGGATGAAAGGGTAAACGAATGAGTAAAAACTTTAAATGATATTAGCTGCCATCCTACAGTCAGATTTTGGCACCAGTAGAGTAGCTTTAGAGCTATCTAGGACACGCCCCTCTGCAAACACACCATCTCTGATGTTGGTTACAAGCCCCTACTTATTTAAATTAGGTGAAATAATAATCATGTTACCATTGGTGTATTAAAGGTGATGTCACCCGATCATCTTAATAATCCCGCCTCCTGAATGCAAGTGTTTGGGGGAGTGACTTTATAAGTGTTTGGGGGAGTGACTTTATAAGTGTTTGGGGGAGTGACTTTATAAGTGTTTGGGGGAGTGACTTTATAAGTGTTTGGGGGAGTGACTTTATAAGTGTTTGGGGGAGTGACTTTATAAGTGTTTGGGGGAGTGACTTTATAATCAAACTTTAGCGATGTAGAAGCATTCAGTCATTTATTCATACTTCTGATCTGGTTTCATCCCAATATCATCCAATTAAAAATGAAAAACATGATTTTGATCGGTCATGACATTTAAAAGCACATTTAATTGGAAATGTACATACAAATAACTAACCATTTCTCTCAAAGTAAAAAACAGCTCACTCCTTCTTCTTGGAACAGTCTGGTGGTCCTGTAAAATGGGATTGAACACTTGGTTCATTCACTGTTTCACATGAAGAAAAACAGTCTACTGTTGGCACCTTAATTCCCCAAATGGAACCCTATTCCCTATGGGCACTGGGCAAAAGCAGTGCACTACTTAGGGAATGGGGTGGGATTTAGGACGGAAACATACAGTGCTCTCCTTAGTTACAGCATACAGGCAGTCTCAAAACAATGAAATCCGATTTCACAGAGCTACATTACACAAAACGGCTAGAATTATATATGTGATCACTCAACAACGAAAAGGTTTAATAAACTCACCTTATATTGAGATTAGTGGTGCGCAGGTCAGCCGTTTCTTCTTACTCATCCGCAACCTCCCGACTATGTGATAAATGTTTAACATTTGAGGCCCGCAATCAACCCTAACATTGAAAAGGCACTGTACAGTCAGGAAAAGCTGAATCATTTTTTGACAGGTGTTTGGAAATTGCTCCCAAGGATGAACCAGACTTGGAGGTCTACAATTTATCTGAGGTCTTGGCTGACTCCTTTTGGTTTTCCCATGATGTCAAGCAAAGAGGCACTGAGTTTGAAGGTAGACCTTGAAATACATCCACAGGTACACCTCCAATTGACTCACATGATGTCAATTAGCCTATCAGAAGCTTCTAAAACCATGACATCATTTTCTGGAATTTTCTAAGCTGTTTAAAGGCACAGTTAAATTCGTGTATGTAAACTTCTGACCCACTGGAATTTTTAATTTATTTTTTATTTCACCTTTATTTAACCAGGTAGGCTAGTTGAGAACAAGTTCTCATTTACAATTGCGACCTGGCCAAGATAAAGCAAAGCAGTTCGACAGATACAACGACACAGAGTTACACATGGAGTAAAACAAACATACAGTCAATAATACAGTATAAACAAGTCTATATACGATGTGAGCAAATGAGGTGAGAAGGGAGGTAAAGGCAAAAAAGGCCATGGTGGCAAAGTAAATACAATATTGTTGTGATACAGTGAATCATAAGTGAAATAATCTGTCTGCAAACAATTGTTGGAAAAATTACTTGTGTCATGCACAAAGTAGATGTCCTAACCGACTTGACAAAACAATAGTTTGTTAACAAGAAATTTGTGGAGTGGTTGAAAAACGAGTTAATGACTCCAACCTAAGTGTATGTAAACTAGTTTTAATGACTCCAACCTAAGTGTATGTAAACTAGTTTTAATGACTCCAACCTAAGTGTATGTAAACTAGTTTTAATGACTCCAACCTAAGTGTATGTAAACTAGTTTTAATGACTCCAACCTAAGTGTATGTAAACTAGTTTTAATGACTCCAACCTAAGTGTATGTAAACTAGTTTTAATGACTCCAACCTAAGTGTATGTAAACTAGTTAATGACTCCAACCTAAGTGTATGTAAACTAGTTTTAATGACTCCAACCTAAGTGTATGTAAATGTATGACTTCAACTGTATGTAAATAAGGTATTTCTGTTCATTTAAATATTTTATATAATGTGCAAAAATGTTTAAAAACCTGTTGTCGCTTTGTCATTATGGGGTGTTGTGTGTAGATTGAGGATTTAAAAAATTGTAATCCTTTTTAGTAAAAGACACATGACAGCCCTCTTGGAGTTTGCCAAATAGCACCTAAAGGACTCTGACCATGAGAAACAAGATTCTCTGGTCTGATGAAACCAAGATTGAACTCTTTGGCCTGAATGCCAAGTGTCACGCCTGGAGGAAACCTGGCACCATTCCTACGGTGAAGCATGGTGGACCCTTGGAGTGTGGTGTCAGGAAAATAACCTCACACTCAACGTCAACAAAACTAAGGAGATGATTGTGGACTTCAGGAAACAGCAGAGGGAACACCCCCCTATCCACATCGATGGAACAGTAGTGGAGAGGGTAGCTAGTTTTAAGTTCCTCGGCATACACATCACAGACAAACTGAATTGGTCCACTCACACTGACAGCGTCGTGAAGAAGGCGCAGCAGCGCCTATTCAACCTCAGGAGGCTGAAGAAATTCGGCTTGTCACCAAAAGCACTCACAAACTTCTACAGATGCACAATCGAGAGCATCCTGGCGGGCTGTATCACCGCCTGGTACGGCAACTGCTCCGCCCTCAACCGTAAGGCTCTCCAGAGGGTAGTGAGGACTGCACAACGCATCACCGGGGGCAAACTACCTGCCCTCCAGGACACCTACACCACCCGTTGTTACAGGAAGGCCATAAAGATCATCGAGGACATCAACCACCCGAACCACTGCCTGTTCACCCCGCTATCATCCAGAAGGCGAGGTCAGTACAGGTGCATCAAAGCTGGGACCGAGAGACTGAAAAACAGCTTCTATCTCAAGGCCATCAGACTGTTAAATAGCCACCACTAACATTGAGTGGCTGCTGCCAACACACTGTCATTGACACTGACCCAACTCCAGCCATTTTAATAATGGGAATTGATGGAAATGATGTAAATATATCACTAGCCACTTTAAACAATGCTACCTTATATAATGTTACTTACCCTACATTATTCATCTCATATGCATATGTATATACTGTACTCTACAACATCGACTGCATCCTTATGTAACACATGTATCACTAGCCACTTTAACTATGCCACTTTGTTTACTTGTCTACATACTCATCTCATATGTATATACTGTACTCGATACCATCTACTGTATGCTGCTCTGTACCATCACTCATTCATATATCCTTATGTACATGTTCCTTATCCCCTTACACTGTGTATAAGACAGTAGTTTTTTTTGGAATTGTTAGTTAGATTACTTGTTGGTTATCACTGCATTGTCGGAACTAGAAGCACAAGCATTTCGCTACACTCGCATTAACATCTGCTAACCATGTGTATGTGACAAATAAAATTTGATTTGATTTGATTTGATTTGATTTGGTGGTGGCAGCATCATGCTGTGGGGATGTTCTTCAGCTGCAGGGACTGGGAGAATAGTCAGGATCGAGGGAAAGATGAAGGAGCAAAGTACAGAGAGATCCTTGATGAAAACCTGCTCCAGAGCGCTCAGGACCTCAGGCTGAGGCTAAGGTTCACCTTCCAACAGGACAGTGACCCTAAGCACACAGACAAGATAACGCAGGAGTGGCTTAAGGACAAGTCTCAATGTGCTTGAGTGGCCCAGCCAGAGCCCGGACTTGAAACCGATCTAACATCTCTGGAGAGAACAGAAAATAGCGACACAGAAAATAGCGACGCAGTGACGCTCCCCATCCAACCTGACAGAGCTTGAGAGGATCTGTAGAGAAGAATGGGAGAAACTCCCCAAATACAGGTGTACCAAGCTTGTAGCGTCATACCCAAGAAGACTTGAGACTGTAGTCGCTGCCAAAGGTGCTTCAACAAACTACTGAGTAAAGGGTCTGAATTCTTACGTAAATGTAATGTTTAAGTTTATTTTTAATAAATTAGCAAAAATGAAACAAACAAAAAATATTTTGCTTTGTCATTATAGGGTATTATGTGAAGATTGATGAGGGGGGAAAAAAACATTTAATTCATTTCAGTCTAATGTAAAAATGTGGAAAAAGTGAAGGGTTCTGAATGAGACGGTGATACTTTTTAAAATATATATATAAATGAGCAAAAATGTCTAAAAACCTATTATGGTGTATTGTATGTAGATTGATGAGGAAAATAAAATGGTATCCATTTTGAGAGTCTCATCTTTCCATAGTCATAATAGTTTCAAATCAGATCAAATTTTATTTGTCACATACACATGGTTAGCAGATTTTAATGCGAATGTTGCGAAACGCTTGTGCTTCTAGTTCCGACAATGCAAGGAGGGGAGGGGGGGGGCAGAACAACAGATTTGTACCTTGTCAGCTCGGGGATTCGAACGTACAACCTTCCGTTACTGGCCCAACGCTCTAACCACTAGGATACCCAAACCAAGCTTAGACTACCCTGCCGCCCCATATGTGATATGTGAATGTGTAATGTAATGTTTTCCCAAACCAAAGTTTGGTACTTATTGTGAAGTCTCCACACGATGACCGTTACAGTCTCAAGTCTCCACTTCACACGACGACCGTTACAGTCACAAGTCTCCACTTCTAGTTGACCGTTACAGTCACAAGTCTCCACTTCACATGACGACCGTTACAGTCACAAGTCTCCACTTCTAGTTGACCGTTACAGTCACAAGTCTCCACTTCACATGACGACCGTTACAGTCACAAGTCTCCACTTCACATGACGACCGTTACAGTCACAAGTCTCCACTTCACACGACGACCGTTACAGTCTCAAGTCTCCACTTCACACGACGACCGTTACAGTCTCAAGTCTCCACTTCTAGTTGACCGTTACAGTCACAAGCCTCCACTTCTAGTTGACCGTTACAGTCACAAGCCTCCACTTCTAGTTGACCGTTACAGTCACAAGTCTCCACTTCTAGTTGACCGTTACAGTCTCAAGTCTCCACTTCACACGACGACCGTTACAGTCACAAGCCTCCACTTCTAGTTGACCGTTACAGTCACAAGTCTCCACTTCTAGTTGACCGTTACAGTCACAAGTCTCCACTTCTAGTTGACCGTTACAGTCACAAGTCTCCACTTCTAGTTGACCGTTACAGTCACAAGCCTCCACTTCTAGTTGACCGTTACAGTCACAAGCCTCCACTTCTAGTTGACCGTTACAGTCACAAGCCTCCACTTCTAGTTGACCGTTACAGTCACAAGCCTCCACTTCTAGTTGACCGTTACAGTCACAAGCCTCCACTTCTAGTTGACCGTTACAGTCTCAAGTCTCCACTTCACACGACGACCGTTACAGTCACAAGCCTCCACTTCTAGTTGACCGTTACAGTCACAAGTCTCCACTTCTAGTTGACCGTTACAGTCACAAGTCTCCACTTCACACGACGACCGTTACAGTCACAAGCCTCCACTTCTAGTTGACCGTTACAGTCACAAGTCTCCACTTCATATGACCGTTACAGTCACAAGCCTCCACTTCACACGACGACCGTTACAGTCACAAGCCTCCACTTCTAGTTGACCGTTACAGTCACAAGTCTCCACTTCTAGTTGACCGTTACAGTCACAAGTCTCCACTTCATATGACGACCGTTACAGTCACAAGCCTCCACTTCTAGTTGACCGTTACAGTCACAAGTCTCCACTTCTAGTTGACCGTTACAGTCACAAGTCTCCACTTCTAGTTGACCGTTACAGTCACAAGCCTCCACTTCTAGTTGACCGTTACAGTCACAAGTCTCCACTTCATATGACCGTTAGTCACAAGTCTCCACTTCACATGACGACCGTTACAGTCACAAGTCTCCACTTCATATGACGACCGTTACAGTCACAAGTCTCCACTTCACATGACGACTGTTACAGTCACAAGTCTCCACTTCTAGTTGACCGTTACAGTCACAAGTCTCCACTTCACATGACGACCGTTACAGTCACAAGTCTCCACTTCACATGACGACTGTTACAGTCACAAGTCTCCACTTCATATGACGACCGTTACAGTCACAAGTCTCCACTTCACATGACGACTGTTACAGTCACAAGTCTCCACTTCTAGTTGACCGTTACAGTCTCAAGTCTCCACTTCACATGACGACCGTTACAGTCACAAGTCTCCACTTCATATGACCGTTACAGTCACAAGTCTCCACTTCATATGACCGTTACAGTCACAAGTCTCCACTTCTAGTTGACCGTTACAGTCACAAGTCTCCACTTCTAGTTGACCGTTACAGTCACAAGTCGCCACTTCTAGTTGACCGTTACAGTCAAACTGGAGATTTAAAGCGCCGGATGATCGACCCCACCACTCTCCATCGCACAGCTCTGATTTACTTGAGGAGCAGGGCCCCACCACACAGAGCAGGCCCCACCACACAGAGGAGCAGGGCCCCACCACACAGAGGAGCAGGGCCCCACCACACAGAGGAGCAGGGCCCCACCACACAGAGGAGCAGGGCCCCACCACACAGAGGAGCAGGGCCCCACCACACAGAGGAGCAGGCCCCACCACACAGAGGAGCAGGCCCCACCACACAGAGGAGCAGGCCCTACCACACAGAGGAGCAGGCCCCACCACACAGAGGAGCAGGCCCCACCACACAGAGGAGCGGGGCCCCACCACACAGTTTAGGCATAGACTTTTGGCCTAGTATTTTTACTTTTGTAAATATATTTTCAGAGGTATTAGAGTTCACAGTGCGGACCGAACAGAGGTCCTCGTGCCAAACGGTTCAGTAGACACATACGTGTACTGTTACACCCTTAAGAGGCCTACATGATTCACAGAGGAACTGTCATGTCTCCTAAAATCCTAGCAGATTTATGGAGCATGCAGCAGATTACAACAGACAGAAAAGACTAATAAAACTACAAAACAGACAGATACAGGTTTCCACCGGTATAGAAAAGGTGTAACGGTACATTATATTATAGATGTTTAGACACTCTTTAAGTGCTAGGTGCATACAGCTCTCAGGGATACCACTCAGAAATGGTGAGGGGCCTTCTTGTGACAATTGGTTGTGTTTGTTTATGTATGACAGCAGAACCAGTGTGGTGACACACAGACAGAGAGAGAGAGAGCAGCGAGAGAGAGCAGCGAGAGAGAGAGAGGGCAGCGAGAGAGAGAGAGGGCAGCGAGAGAGAGAGAGGGCAGCGAGAGAGAGAGAGAGGGCAGCGAGAGAGAGAGAGAGGGCAGCGAGAGAGAGAGAGGGCAGCGAGAGAGAGAGAGGGCAGCGAGCGAGAGAGAGAGAGAGAGAGGGCAGCGAGCGAGCGAGCGGGCAGCGAGCGAGAGAGAGAGAGGGCAGCGAGCGAGAGAGAGAGAGGGCAGCGAGCGAGCGAGAGAGAGAGAGGGCAGCGAGCGAGAGAGAGAGAGAGGGCAGCGAGCGAGCGAGAGAGAGAGAGAGGGCAGCGAGCGAGCGAGAGAGAGAGAGAGGGCAGCGAGCGAGCGAGAGAGAGAGAGAGGGCAGCGAGCGAGCGAGAGAGAGAGAGAGGGCAGCGAGCGAGCGAGAGAGAGAGAGAGGGCAGCGAGCGAGCGAGAGAGAGAGAGAGGGCAGCGAGCGAGCGAGAGAGAGAGAGAGGGCAGCGAGCGAGCGAGAGAGAGAGAGAGGGCAGCGAGCGAGCGAGAGAGAGAGAGAGGGCAGCGAGCGAGAGAGAGAGAGGGCAGCGAGCGAGAGAGAGAGAGGGCAGCGAGCGAGAGAGAGAGAGCGAGAGAGAGGGCAGCGAGCGAGAGAGAGGGCAGCGAGCGAGAGAGAGAGAGAGAAGCGAGAGAGAGAGAGAGAAGCGAGAGAGAGAGAGAGAAGCGAGAGAGAGAGAGAGAAGCGAGAGAGAGAGAGAGAGAGAGAGAGAGAGAGCAGCGAGAGAGAGCAGCTAGAGGGAGAGAGGGCAGCAAGAGAGAGCAGCTAGAGAGAGCAGCTAGAGAGAGCAGCTAGAGAGAGCAGCGAAAGAGAGCAGCGAAAGAGAGCAGCGAAAGAGAGCAGCGAAAGAGAGAGGGCAGCGAGGGAGAGCAGTGAGAGAGAGAGGGCAGCGAGAGAGAGAGAGAGAGAGAGAGAAGCGAGAGAGAGAGAGAGAAGCGAGAGAGAGAGAGAAGCGAGAGAGAGAGAGAGAGCAGCGAGAGAGAGCAGCTAGAGGGAGAGAGGGTAGCGAGAGAGAGCAGCTAGAGAGAGCAGCTAGAGAGAGCAGCGAAAGAGAGCAGCGAAAGAGAGACGGCAGCGAGGGAGAGCAGTGAGAGAGAGAGGGCAGCGAGAGAGAGCAGCTAGAGCGAGAGAGGGCAGCGAGAGAGAGAGAGGGCAGCGAGAGAGAGAGAGGGGAGAGAGAGAGCAGCGAGGGAGAGAGAGCAGCGAGAGAGAGAGGGCAGCGAGAGAGAGACAGAGGGCAGCGAGAGAGAGACAGAGGGCAGCGAGAGAGAGACAGAGGGCAGCGAGAGAGAGACAGAGGGCAGCGAGAGAGAGACAGAGGGCAGCGAGAGAGAGACAGAGGGCAGCGAGAGAGAGAGAGAGGGCAGCGAGAGAGAGAGAGAGGGCAGCGAGAGAGAGAGAGAGGGCAGCGAGAGAGAGAGAGAGGGCAGCGAGAGAGAGAGAGAGAGGGCAGCGAGAGAGAGAGAGAGAGAGACAGAGAGAGAGAGAGAGAGAGAGAGAGAGAGAGAGAGAGAGAGAGAGCAGCTAGAGGGAGAGAGGGCAGCGAGAGAGAGCAGCTAGAGAGCAGCGAGAGAGAGCGAGGGCAGCGAGAGAGAGCAGCTGGAGAGAGCAGCTGGAGAGAGCAGCTGGAGAGAGAGAGGGCAGCGAGAGAGAGCAGCTAGAGGGAGCAGCGAGAGAGAGAGAGGGCAGCGAGAGAGAGCAGCTAGAGAGAGCAGCGAGAGAGAGAGAGGGCAGCGAGAGAGAGCAGCTAGAGAGAGCAGCGAGAGAGAGGGCAGCGAGAGAGAGCAGCTAGAGAGAGCAGCGAGAGAGAGAGAGGGCAGCGAGAGAGAGCAGCTAGAGAGAGCAGCGAGAGAGAGAGAGGGCAGCTAGAGAGAGCAGCGAGAGAGAGAGAGAGAGGGCAGCGAGAGAGAGCAGCTAGAGGGAGAGCAGCTAGAGGGAGAGGTTAACTGTACCTGTTGCCTCTCCTTTGGTCTCTGCTCCCAGGAGGTCCAGGTCAGGGTTCATCCCACTGGGAGAGGAGGGAGTCAGGTTCCCCAACGGCCCCTCAGATCCTCCATGGTTCAGCAGGTCCTCCATCAGCTCACTACCTGCACCAGGGAGGGTGCTCAGGCCCTGGGTCGACACCGAAGACAGGTCCTGATGTCTGGGAGAACTAGTGCTCATCATGGAAGGTTTGGAGACAGAGCTGGAGATAGAGCCTCGGAGAGGTTTGTGAGGAAAGGAGTGGCCCAGCAGAGACGACGACACACCACCAACCAAACAGTCGGCGTCCAGCTGCAAGGGTTTGTGTGGCAATGCATGGTGGGACAGGGAATTATTAGGTTTTGGGGACTGGGAGACTGAGTGAGAGGCTAGGCCAGAGTCAGTACCTACCCCTGCTGCTAGCTGGGCTTTAGGTACTGTGTAAAAGTCCTCAGCAGTCTCCTGCTTGATCTTCTTCACTGACTTGTCCCCCTGTCCCCTGTCCTCAGACCCTGGTCTCTGGGGGCCGGGCATGCCCCCCGGGGGACCCCTCTTCCTGGGTCTGTGATGAGGCTCGTAGTCTACGTCTCCATCCTCGTCTGTCGTGGCTGAAGACTCACAGACAATATCAAACAGGTTGTTGTTATACTCCTCTGTGTTGTCGTCAGCCTCAGTGTTGTCGTCGCTGCAGTTGGAGAAGTCGCAGGACTCCCGTGTCTGGCTGCTGTCACCTCCCTTGGCCTTGGTGGAGTGGCCCAGAAACCTCTCACCTCCTGGGCTGCTTTGACGGGCTGAGGCCCCTCCCTGGACACTGAGGCTGTCTGAGTTGATGCTTCGGCTGTCCTGGAAGCAGCCCCCCCGCTCCTTTAGAATCAGAAGTCAACAAATACATTTTACATGGATCGGGAATTTGACCTGGTGGGATGGCCCTGACAACATCAGAGAGGTATTCAGACCCCGTGACTATTCTCCACATGGATTAAGTCGTTCTCTTCCGCCTCAATCTACACACAATACCCCATAATGACAAAGTGAAAACAAGTTTAGATTTTCTTGCAAATGTACTAAAAATACTTAAGTATTCAGACCCTTTGCTATGAAGTTAGCTAAGATTACCGCCAATTTGCGGTTTGCTAGGAACATTCAATAAATTGAGTTCAGGTGCATCCTGTTTCCATTGATCACCCTTGAGATGTTCCTACAACTTGGAGTCCACCGGTGGTAAATTCAATTGATTGGACATGATTTGGAAGGGCCTTGGTCATGGAGGTGATCAAGAACCCGATGGTCACTGACAGAGCTCCACAGTTTCTCTGTGGAGATGGGAGAACCTTCCAGAAGGACAACCATCTCTGCAGCACTTCACTAATCAGGCCGTTATGGTAGAGTGGTCAGATGGATGCCACTCCTCAGTAAAAAGGCACATGACAGCCCGCTTGGAGTTTGCCAAATAGCACCTAAAGGACTCTGACCATGAGAAACAGGATTCTCTCGTCTGATAAAACCAAGATTGAACTCTTTGGCCTGAATGCCAAGCGTCATGTCTGGAGGAAACCTGGCACCATCCCTACGGTGAAGCATGGTGGTGGCAGCATCATGTTGTGGGGATGTTTTTCAGCAGCAGGGACTGGGAGACTAGTCAGGATCGAGGGAAAGATGAACGGAGCAAAGTACAGACCGATCCTTGATGTTCCAGTGTACTCAGGACCTCAGACTGGGGCGAAGGTTCACCTTCCAACAGGACAAGGACCCTAAGCACACAGCCAAGAGAGCGCAGGGGTGGTTTCGGGACAAGTCTCTGAATGTGCTTGAGTGTCCCAGTCAGAGCCTGGACTTGAACCCGATCGAACATCTCTGGAGAGACCTGAGAATAGCTGTGCAGTGACGCTCCCCATCCAACCTGACAGAGCTTGAGAGGATCTGCAGAGAAGAATGGGAGAAACTCCCCAAATACAGTTGTAGCAAGCTTGTAGCGTCATACCCAAGAAGACTCATGGCTGTAATCGCTGCCAAAGGTGCTTCAACAAAGTACTGAGTAAAAGGTCTGAATAATTATGTAAATGTGATATAAAAAATATATATATAAACCTGTTTTCGCTTTGTCATTATGGGGTATTGTGTGTAGATTGATGAGGGGGGAGGGGGCTGTAACGAAACAAAATGTGGGAAAAGTCACGGGGTCAGAATACTTCCTATATGACCTTTCTATAAACGAGGGTACCAGTGAGGATTTCCCTGAAAAGGTGTTCCAGCTTTTAGAAGTCATTATAATAATCTGACAATGGGGGATCATAATCAATAACATCATAGCTATAATCAATAATATTCACAAGTTGATTTAAAACCGGGTTTTAACCTTTTTATTTGTCCAAATCCCAAGATTGTGTGACATAAAACATGACTTGCATTTTGGCTGTGGGATAGTTTGTGTATAAAGATATCATTACATTTTGTGTGTCTTTATGTTACACGGTTTTCATGGACACACAAATCCCAAATTATGGAACTAACCGAGAGTCACTTTAAACCCGGTTCACTCAGGACTGCACGGCCAGGCACGACTCCAACACCGAGGCACGACTCCAACACCGAGGCACGACTCCAACACCGAGGCACGACTCCAACACCGAGGCACGACTCCACTCTCTGTAGCTCAGTTGGTAGAGCATGGCGCTTGTAACGCCAGGGTAGTGGGTTCGATCCCCGGGACCACCCATACGTAGAATGTATGCACACATGACTGTAAGTCGCTTTGGATAAAAGCGTCTGCTAAATGGCATATATTATTATTTATTATTAACAGTTTGTGTGTTTTTTTCGTTGAATTTTACTCCTTTTTTTCTCCCCAATTTCGTGGTATCCAATTGTTGTAGTAGTTACTATCTTGTCTCATCGCTACAACTCCCGTACGGGCTCGGGAGAGACGAAGGTCGAAAGTCATGCGTCCTCCGATACACAACCCAACCAAGCCGCACTGCTTCTTAACACAGCGCGCATCCAACCCAGAAGCCATCCGCACCAATGTGTCGGAGGAAACACCGTGCACCTGGCAACCTTGGTTAGCACACACTGCGCCCGGCCCGCCACAGGAGTCGCTTGATGCGTGATGAGACAAGGACATCCCTACCGACCAAGCCCTCCCTATCCCAGACGACGCTAATTGTGTGTCGCCCCACTGACCTCCCGGTCGCGGCCGGTTAAGACAGAGCCTGGGCGCGAACCCAGGGACTCTGATGGCACAGCTGGCACTGCAGTACAGCGCCCTTAACCACTGCGCCACCCCTGGGAGGCCCCCATCGTTAAGTTTGCCGATGACACAAGTGGGGGGGGGGGGGCAACGACGAGACAGCCTATAGAGGAGGTCAGAGACCAGGTCGTGTTGTGCCAGGACAACAACCTCTCCCTCAACGTGATCAAGACAAAAGAGATGATTGTGGACTACAGAAAAAGGAGGACTGAGAACGCCCCCATTCTCATCGACGGGGCTGTAGTGGAGCAGGTTGAGAGCTTCAAGTTCCTTGGTATCCACATCACCAATAAACTAACATGGTCCAAGCACACGAAGACAAGAGAAGAGGGCAAGAGAAACCCTTTTCCCGTCAGGAGACTGAAAAGATTTGGCATTGGTCCTCAGATCCTCAAAAGGTTTAACAGCTGCACCATCGAGAGCATCCTGACTAGTTGCATCAATGCCTGTTATGGCAACTGCTCGGCCTCCGACCGCAAGGCACTAGAGGGTAGTGCGTACATCCCAGTACATCACAGGGGCCAAGCTTCCTGCCTTCCAGGACATATATACTAGGGTGGTGTCAGATAAACGCCCTAAAAATTGTCAAAGACTCCAGCCACTCTAGTCATAGACTTCTCTCTGCTATCGCACGGCAAGCAGTACCGGAGTGCCAAGTCTAGGTCCAAGAGGCTTCTAAACAGCTTCCACCCCCAAGACTCCTGAACATCTAATCAAATGGCTACCTAGACTATTTGCATTGCCCCCCCCCCCTTTACACTGCTGTTATTATCTTGAATTACCATGACTAACCTGTAGCCCCATACATTGACTCTGTACCGGTACCCCCTGTATATAGCCTCCACATAGACTCTGTACTGGTACCCCCTGTATATAGCCGCCACATTAACTTGGTACTGGCGGTACTGTACAGTCCTCGCCCTGAGTTGCCGTACAGTCCTCGCCCTGAGTTGCCGTACAGTCCTCGCCCTGAGTTGCCGTACAGTCCTCGCCCTGAGTTGCCGTACAGTCCTCGCCCTGAGTTGCCGTACAGTCCTCGCCCTGAGTTGCCGTACAGTCCTCGCCCTGAGTTGCCGTACAGTCCTCGCCCTGAGTTGCCGTACAGTCCTCGCCCTGAGTTGCCGTACAGTCCTCGCCCTGAGTTGCCGTACAGTCCTCGCCCTGAGTTGCCGTACAGTCCTCGCCCTGAGTTGCCGTACAGTCCTCGCCCTGAGTTGCCGTACAGTCCTCGCCCTGAGTTGCCGTACAGTCCTCGCCCTGAGTTGCCGTACAGTCCTCGCCCTGAGTTGCCGTACAGTCCTCGCCCTGAGTTGCCGTACAGTCCTCGCCCTGAGTTGCCGTACAGTCCTCGCCCTGAGTTGCCGTACAGTCCTCGCCCTGAGTTGCCGTACAGTCCTCGCCCTGAGTTGCCGTACAGTCCTAGACCGGAGTTGCCGTACAGTCCTAGACCGGAGTTGCCGTACAGTCCTAGACCCGAGTTGCCGTACAGTCCTAGACCCGAGTTGCCGTACAGTCCTAGACCCGTGTTGTCGTATAGATGGAGTTGTCATGACTTTGCCCTCTTTGGGTACAGCAAGCCGCATCCCCCTCTCCCTGCCTCCCCCTTGCCTCCTTCAACTAGGCTGCTGTGGTCGTAAATTCCTGAGGAGAAGCCCCTGCCTCATGGACACACAATATAAGAGAGAGTGAAGTTTCATAGAGAACAAAGGAATTTCTTCCACAACTTGGTGAAGCTCATGGGAGACGGTGTGGCCACATTACCATAACGCTGTTTATATAATAGCCCAAGATATAAGGTTTACATCTAATTGTAATTACATCTAATTGTTGTATAAGATGAATGAGTGAGTATGATACGGTTTGTAAAATTGTGTGATGTGATTTTGGACTGTTTAATGAAGGAAACTCCAATTCTCTTTTGAGTTTAACTAAATCAGAGGACCGCCACTGAGCCCAGTTAGGGTCAGGCACCCTGGGACAGCCCCTTTTCTGCAATTCCGAATAAAACCCCAACTTTGAGAAATTGTCATCAGACCAAGTTTTTCTCCATTAGGAGGGGGACTAAAGGTTGCAGACCATTGCTGAATCTTTTAATCATACCACCTGGTTAAACTCTTAAGACTATCGATACCGACAGAATAAGAACAAGTCTTTGATATTAATTACTAGTCTGCAACTAGGAATTCGGTATCATTGAAGAACGACAACCGCCGAAACATCCATTCTATAACAACACGAATGTCACTCTGAACTACCCCCTCTAACCACGACAGACAGAGAGAGACGGACAATTCTACAAAAGAAACACTTTTCACCAGCGATCAAGACGACAAGTGTAAATATATATATTGATTGCAATTGTTCCCGAATGAGTGAGCGTTCATGTGCAAAGGATTAGCATTTCAATTGTTATAATTATCAATCTGTAGTGACTTCTCAGCTGACCTCCACTCCCTGTTTTGTCTACCAAGCCGCGATGCCGGTTTAGCCCACTAGGGGCACATTCCCTTATCATTTCTTGTAACCATATTGACTGTTTGTTTGTTTATGCATTTCTGTGAATTACTTATTTAGTAATAAATTATTTAAGACAATTGATGTATGGATGACTCATAGTGAAAACTGGGTTCGTGCAGATAACCAACAATTTACGACGTTTGGAATGAGACTAACGAAAGGTAAAATAAATAATTCATTAAATCGAAGACTAATTGATCAGACAAAATATCTGAAAGGTTATATTAGGAAATTATAACCTTGTAATCTTAACTTCCTAGTTAATTACAGTTACATGATTAATCAGTTTAATCGTGTAATACTAATTGTGGTCCTTCTGTAGCTCAGTTGGTAGAGCATGGCGCTTGTAACGCCAGGGTAGTGGGTTCGATCCCCGGGACCACCCATACGTAGAATGTATGCACACATGACTGTAAGTCGCTTTGGATAAAAGCGTCTGCTAAATGGCATATATTAATTACAGAGAATCTTTGATTACTATCATTAAACTGAAGACTTTTAGTTAAGACAACAGAGTTACGGGCCAATTTGCATATATTCACTTTTATTTTTATCAGAGTTCACATGTGGAACTGCATGAAAATATGTTTTATTTTAGTTTCAAACCATTTAGAAATGTTTTTCCCCATTATCTACAGAAAAACAAACCGTCCACATTGTAAACTCTTACAGTACTGGGTTGAACCCCCTTTGCCTCCAGAAAAGCCGGACTTCGTCAGGGAAAGTTGCTTAATCGGTGTCAAGGGACGTAAGGCATGCCAGCAAAACATTCCCCGTTCCATTAAACCACCGCCACCAGCCTGTAGTGTCGACACCAGGCAGGATGGGGCCATGACTCATACTGCTTACAGAGCGCTCTGCTGCTCATGCTAAATACTGAGTGCCATCAGCTTGACAACAAGAACCGGGATTCGTTGGACCAGGCAATGTTTTTTCCACTCCTCTATTGTCCATTGTTGGTGATCGCGTGGCCGCTGGAGCCACTTCCTCTTGTTTTTATCTGATAGGATTGGAACCTGGTGTGGTCGTCTGCTGCAATAGCCAATCCGTGAAAAGGACCGACGAGTTGTGTCCCGAGAAGCCGTTTCTGCACACCACTGTTGTACTGCACCGTTATTTGCCTGTTCGTGGACCACCTTTTAGCTTGCACGATTCTTGCCATTCTCCTTCGGCATCTCACCGACAAGCTGTTTTTGGCCACTGACCGGATATGTTTATGTTTGTCGCATTCTCAATAAACCCTAGACACTGTCGTGCGTGAAAAGCCCAGGAGGCTTCTGGACGTTTCTGAGAACCGGCGCATTGGAACTGGCACACCTGGCATCGACAATCATACCACGCTCAGTCGTGTAGGTCACTTGTTTTGCCCATTCTAAATTTCAATAAAACAATAACTGAATGCCTCGATGCCTGCTTTATATAGCAAGCCACGGACACGTGGCTCACTGTCTGTAGGGGCGAACCCTTTTTGTGAACGGGGTGGTGTAAACTGGCCACCGAGTGTACATTGCAGTGCCATAAATGCCTAGCCTGGGCTCCAGTCTGTTTCTGCCCTCTTGCCAACCCAAACATGTTCAGTCAAAATCACAAACATCTGGGACTAAAAGAAAACACCCACCTTCTGGCCGGTTTTACAGGTGGCGGGGAGGGGCCAGTGGTAGGCGTGGCCCGCGCTGCACCCCCACATGGCGGTTAGGTTCCCATGGGAACCCTCGGTAAGCAGGTGTTTGAGGTTCGGGATGAGAGCACAGATGGTGCCGTGACTGTGGGCCCAGCGGACCAGCTTAGACAGGTTCTCTGAAGAAGTGTGCAAGCAGTCTTCCATCGTGAGTTGGAGCCGTTTCCCCTATGGAAAAATGTATATTACTTATTCATAATAGAAGTGTGAGTTCAAATCAAAATCAAATCAAACTTTGTCACACACACACCGAATACAATAGGTGTGGACTTTACCATGAAATTCTTACTTAAAGGCCCTTAACAGTGAAGTTTAAGAAGAACATATTTACCAAGTAGACAAATACAAATAATAATACACAGTAATAGAATAAGAATAACGAGGCTATATACAGGGAGCACCAGTACAGAGTCAGGGTGTCGGTGTACAGGCTAGTTAAGGTCATCTGTACATGTCGGTGTACAGGCTAGTTAAGGTCATCTGTACATGTAGGTGTACAGGCTAGTTAAGGTCATCTGTACATGTAGGTGTACAGGCTAGTTAAGGTCATCTGTACATGTAGGTGTACAGGCTAGTTAAGGTCATCTGTACATGTAGGTGTACAGGCTAGTTAAGGTCATCTGTACATGTAGGTGTACAGGCTAGTTAAGGTCATCTGTACATGTAGGTGTACAGGCTAGTTAAGGTCATCTGTACATGTAGGTGGGGGCAGTGACATAGGTTACAAACAGCAGCAGTGTTCTAAAGGGAGGGGGGAGTGGGGGTGGGGGTCAATATAAATTGTCCAGTGGTCGATTTTATGAATTATTCAACAGTCTTATGGTTTTTTTTGGGAGGGGGTAGAAACGGTGAAGGAGCATTTTGGTCCGAGACTCGGCGCTCCAGTACCACTTGCCGTGTGGTCTCTGACCATTTTATGGGCTTTCCTCTGACACTGCCTGGATGGCAGGAAACTTGGCCACCGGTGATGTATTGGGCCATTCACACCACCCTCTGTAGCGCCTTACAGGCAGATGCCGAGCAGTAATAGGTCATCTGTCTGGCCCAGCAGCTTTGTGAACATTGACATGTTTAAAGGTTTTGTTCACATTGGCTACCGAGAGCGTTATTACACAGCCATCCAGCACAGCTGGTGTTCTCGTGCATGCTTCAGGGTTGCTTGCCTCGAAGCGAGCATATAAGGCATTTAGCTCATCTGGTAGGCTCACGTCACTGGGCAGCCCGAGTCTGGGCTTCCCTTTGTAGTCTGTAATAGTTTTCTAGTTTTCCCTGCCACATCTGACGAGCTTCAGAGACGGTGTAGTACGATTTAATCTTAGTCCTGTATTGATGCTTTGCCTGTATTGATGGTTCGTCTGAGGGCATAGCGGGATTTCTTAAAAGAGTCCGGATTAGTCTCCCGCTCCTTGAAAGCGGCAGCTCTAGCCATTAGCTCGATGAGAATGTTGCCTGTAATCCATGGATTCTGGTTGGGATATGTACGTACAGTCACTGTGGGGACGACGTCATCGATGCACATCCATGTCTTACATTCCTCAATGCCATTGGATGAATCCCGGAACATATTCCAGTCTGTGCTGCAAAAGAGTCCTGTAGCGTAGCATCCGCGTCATCTGACCACTTCCGTATTGAGCAACACGGAAGTCACTGGTACTTCCTGCTTTAGTTTTTGCTCGTAAGCAGGAATCAGGGAGGATAGAATTATGGTCAGATTTCCTAAATGGAGAGCTTTGTATGCATCTCTGTGTGTTGAGTAAAGGTGGTCTAGGATTTTGTTTTTTTTTCCCTGGTTGCACATGTGACATGCTGGTAAAATTTTGGTTAAACTGATTTAAGTTTGCCTGCCTTAAAGTCCCTGGCCACTAGGAGTGCCACTTCTGAGTGAGCATTTTCTTCTTTGCTTATGGCCTTATAGAGTTGGTTAAGAGCGCTATTAGTGCCAGTATCGTTCTGTGGTGGTAAATAGATGGCTGCGAAAAATATAGATGAGAACTCTCTTGGTAGACAGTGTGGTCTACAGCTTATCATTAACTATTCAGGGGCCAAATGGGATCTAGTCATTCTGCATTAACACCCACTCCCTTGGCAGGGCTAAATGGGATCTAGTCATTCTGCATTAACACCCACTCCCTTGGCAGGGCTAAATGGGATCTAGTCATTCTGCATTAACACCCACTCCCTTGGCAGGGCTAAATGGGATCTAGTCATTCTGCATTAACACCCACTCCCTTGGCAGGGCTAAATGGGATCTAGTCATTCTGCATTAACACCCGCTCCCTTGGCAGAGCTAAATGGGATCTAGTCATTCTGCATTAACACCCACTCCCTTGGCAGGGCTAAATGGGATCTAGTCATTCTGCATTAACACCCACTCCCTTGGCAGGGCTAAATGGGATCTAGTCATTCTGCATTAACACCCACTCCCTTGGCAGGGCTAAAACACGACAGATTGCAGCACCCAAAGAAAAGAACGCATTTACACGGGACAAACGTAGGCAACATTTCTCCAAGTATGAACTGACAGCGACTCGATGTAGTCAGAGGTGCCTTTGATTTATTTTACAATTTTTTGCTCCAAAATCAAAATAAACCTGTAAACAGGAAAACTTATATTTTAGAGGATAGGAGAACTAAGAACTGAGATGGTATCACCAGGTTAAGGTTTGTTGAAAAAAAAAAAAAAACTCTGTACTACACCAGAACCATCTCATTCATTTGAGTCAGTAATGCCCCGAGCATGCTGGACCCCATACCGGTGAACTGAAAACACTGTGATTATTATTATTATTTTACCCTGCTGGTTATGAACATTTGAACATCTTGGCCATGTTCTGTTATAATCTCCACCTGGTACAGGCAGAAGAGGACTGGCCACCCCTCATAGCCTGGTTCCTCTCTTGGTCTCTTCCTAGGTTCTGGCCTTTCTAGGGAGTTTTTCCTAACCACCGTGCTTCTACATCTGCATTGCTTGCTGTTTGGGGATTTAGGCTGGGTTTCTGCACAGCACTTTGTGATATCGGCTGATGTAAAAAGGGCTTTATAAATACATTTGATTGATTTTCCACAACATGTTCATTGGCTTGGCGTCTGGGGAGGGGCTTGGCGTCTGGGGAGGGGCTTGGCGTCTGGGGAGGGGCTTGGCGTCTGGGGAGGGGCTTGGCGTCTGGGGAGGGGCTTGGCGTCTGGGGAGGGGCTTGGCGTCTGGGGAGGGGCTTGGCGTCTGGGGAGGGGCTTGGCGTCTGGGGAGGGGCTTGGCGTCTGGGGAGGGGCTTGGCGTCTGGGGAGGGGCTTGGCGTCTGGGGAGGGGCTTGGCGTCTGGGGAGGGGCTTGGCGTCTGGGACATGACCAACAGAAAAAACAGAAGCAGTTGACAGAATTTTTTCTATTTAAGTTATGAATATACAACTGAATTTTTAACATTGATTTCCAAATGGTATTGTATTTAATCTGGTAAAAGCTGCTGAATGTGTCCAAAAACACACTGCGATTTATTTGTTGATGATCTACCAGGGTTTGCCCTGCCTATGGCTAATGGAGCACGTTACAATCTGCTAGCAACAGTCCACTCACACTCGCCGCTGCTCAACTCCATAGTAATTCGTAGAGTTGAGTTTAAGGCCTTTGTGCAGACTGTACGTCAGATTCAGTCTTTTACGATTATCACACCACTGTGTGAGATGTTAATTCAAATCTTGATATCAAGCGGGTTAAATTGGTACAGGCTTTCGTCAACATCAGCGGTGTATTTGATCTATGCATGTACCAGCAGCGCAAGCCTCTCTCTACGGTTATGCGCGAGAGAAGTGAGTTCAGAACAACCGAACGTATGAATCTTTTTAAAAAGTTTACACAAACAAACTTCATATGTCCCATGTCAGAATCAAAAGAAGCTTCCCCAAAAGAACATGGTAGAACGTTTATTTTGTTTGGATATTTTCTGCATTTATCAAAATCCCATCATGTAAACAAGATTATTAGGGAAATCGTTCCTTCTTGCACAGCATGTAAATGTTTAAAAATCAAACTATTATATTATTCTGACTAATTGTGTGCATACTCAAGTGTTCCTATTGGTCAGTCACTGGGATCAGCTCGGAACACCTGACATGATAAAGACACAACCAGAACGGTCAGAGCCTACGACCTACGACCCTGTTACACTGAACGAGCCCAGATGTCCAACAATCGTTTACGATTTTTTTAATTTGCCAACGTCGTGGAAATGTCTGCAAAATCCCAGCATAAGACAGCTAAAATCATACAGCCTGTAGAGGGTTTAAGGCCAGGCATACACTACACAACCTTAACATGAAGTCGCTACATTTTTTCCATCTCAGACGAATATTCCTGATCTGGCTGAAATCCTATGAACTTGGGCTAGGATCATTACATCGAGACTCGCATAGTTTGAGCAGGTCAAGGACATGTCCTACATTTTATAGTACGAGCAGTGCTACAGCATGATTGGACAAGGACTGCTCCCAATAGCCATTGAGCATTCAGCATGTGAGACGAAAACAATGGGCGGATTCAATTATGTTGAGCCCGGGCAGATGCCTGTCACATCTGGCGAAAACGGGGAGGGAGGCAATGTCCTTCTCAAATGGAACAGCTCGGTCATTTTGTCAACAAGGCAGCATGGTGCATCGTCCATAAACATACATATCTTTTCCATAAAATACATATTTTAACATTTTCTAATTTAGTTCTCATTGGGAAGGAAGAAAAATACGTTTTATCAAAAGCAATCCCTTTTGCAAGAGAAACCACAGAATCCTTGGTACTTACGTAAAACCTCCACTCACCCGAGGCAACAGGCAAAACGAACCAATATTACATCAGTGTCCTACATTACATGACAGAAATACAAATATATATATACCGACGTGAAATCAAGACCATATTCTGCGCCTCAAGACTTAAAAAAAAATGTTTCTGCACCTATTTGTTTTCTTCCTACGACAACCGAGAAAAGCAGGACAGGATCAACTAGGGACTCATTGTGTAACCACCCTCGTCCTGTGGTTTTAGGATGGATGGGGAGAAAGATTTGGGGACAAGGACATCGGGAAATGGGAGCACGTTCAAGTTGTTACCATTTCAGAAGTCGTGTAGTGTATACCGAGCATAAGACAACTAAGGCAAAGAACGGCCTACTGTTACAATTACTAGATATTTAGCAACACAGATCAAATATTGTTCATAGCCCATATCGTTATCAGTGGCTAACGCATTGATATAATGTTAATTCTGGGCTGGCTAGTCATTTCAACCATTCTGCATATCGCTATCTATCTAGCTTGCTAATTATCTAGCTGGGCCCGCGGCTAACATAACACACCCGAGCTAGCCAGTTATCTTGCTAACTATTCAGCTATTTCAAATCAAACAGCAGCCCGAATATGAAGCTGGCTTTGGTCTACGGCTAACTAGCTAGCTAGCTACGGTCGTTAGCGTGATCCGACTCATAGAACAAAGAGACGCCTGTTATCTCTCTGTTATTGTCAATAAACACTTACCTTTACACCGGAGACTCTTCATATAGCTATTTCTTCTAATATAAAAGGAAGGAGTTGTTTGGGATGATTATAAGTAACAAATCAGCGGTCAAAGCAAGCGATAGACCACTCCGACTAGCTGGATAGTGGGAGATATTTTCTTCTTCTTCTCCAAAACATAGAAGTAAAAACGAGGCCTTACCGGAAATACGTCATTTCGGATGTGTATCTACGTCATCGTGTTGTTATGAGAGATGAAAATGATCATCTTATTCAATATAAATACAAATACAGGACCATTTGTAACATGTACAAAACATGTGGAAGGATGAGAAAACTGAGGACAACGTATGGGTTGATGTTAGGCTCATTGTATATTTATATTAACAAAACTGGAAAGTTAAACTTTAAAAAAAAATCTTAAAAACATGTTTACATTCAAAAATAACTCACACTAGCTGCTTTTTAATTTTATTTCTAGAAAATGTAGATGGGTTTAAACTGTTGATAAGAACCCTCCACCGGTAATGTTATCAACTTTACCCACAAATAAATCTGGTTAATGTACAGTGCATCCTCATTTTGTTGCGTTACAGCCTTATTCTGAATTGTATTAAACTGTTTTTTCCTCATGAATCTACACAAAATAACCCATAATGGCAAAGCAAAAACAGGTCTTTAGAATTTTTTGCAAATGTATGAAAGAAAAAAAAACATATCACATTTAGTATGATAAAATGAATGTTCTCACTACTGCAAGTCTCTCTGGATAAAAGTGTCTGCTAATTGACAAATGTAAATGTATCACAAACTAAGTACTTTGTTGAAGCATCTTTGGAAGAGATTACAGTCTTGAGTCTTCTAGGGTATGATGCTACAAGCTTGGCACACCTGTTTGCCAATTTGTAAGTCGCTCTGGATAAGAGCGTCTGCTAAATGACTTAAATGGAAATGTAAATGTATTTGGGGAGTTTCTCCCATTGTTCTCTGCAGATCCTCTCAAGCTCTGTCAGGTTGGATGGGGAGCGTTGCTGTACAGATATATTTGCACATACGGGCATTTCCACCACCATTTCTCGCATAGTACATTTTACTGACACAAAAAGATCCCAAAAAGATCTGTTCGACATTTATAAAATTGTCCCGACACTTCCTATTTCTTCAGCTGTTGTGATTTTTTTAATTATTATGGCATGACTTTACTGTGGTATGGCGGGCGGGATCTCAAAGGTAAAGGTGTTGTCAGTTCTGTTGTGATTTTTTAAATTATTATGGCATGACTTTACTGTGGTATGGCGGGCGGGATCTCAAAGGTAAAGGTGTTGTCAGTTCTGTTGTGAGATTTTTTTAAAGTCATAGCAAAAGGACGGGCTCCCTGATGGGGCCCATTGCTCTGGACCTATGTGAGCATAAGAAAACAGAACTAATCTGATCATGTATCAGACTACAAGTCAAGATTCCCTGAGATTCTACACATCTACAACCACACTACCCAGGTCTCCCTGAAGCTGAACCGTCACAAGCATGGCAGATGAGGTCGTTAGTGACAACAGGCCCTGAATTCTTGAGTTCCGAGTTACAAGAAATGGCAAAGCAGATTGACTTTAAGCACATTACCTCCCTCAGAGTAACACATTACCTCCCTCAGAGTAGCACATTACCTCCCTCAGAGTAGCACATTACCTCCCTCAGGGTAACACATTACCTCCCTCAGGGTAACACATTACCTCCCTCAGGGTAACACATTACCTCCCTCAGAGTAGCACATTACCTCCCTCAGAGTAACACATTACCTCCCTCAGAGTAACACATTACCTCCCTCAGAGTAGCACATTACCTCCCTCAGGGTAACACATTACCTCCCTCAGGGTAACACATTACCTCCCTCAGGGTAACACATTACCTCCCTCAGGGTAACACATTACCTCCCTCAGGGTAACACATTACCTCCCTCAGGGTAACACATTACCTCCCTCAGGGTAACACATTACCTCCCTCAGGGTAACACATTACCTCCCTCAGGGTAACACATTACCTCCCTCAGGGTAACAGACACGTGTAAAAGAGCACTGCGAAGAGGATTCTGAAGCAGAAAGACGCACTGGGCGCTGTCATGTGCCACAGCTCCTCATGTGCCACAGCTCCTCATGGGTAGAAAAGTCAGCTCCTTCCTTAGAGAGAAACCTGCAACCTAATTGGCCCAACAAAAACAACATCAGGTTAAAGGATGCAGCATAACATAGAATTAAGGAGGAGTCAAACTGATTTAACTCTGCAATTAAACCATTTAAAAAAAGACAGTGAAAATGATTGTTTTTGCCACCAGAAGTACCAGAACTAAACAGCCCAAAACTGAGAGATGTCGGATCCTGTTCCGGCAGGTTCTGACTCAAATTAACCCACTGTCGTTGTTTGGATGTGATATAACCGTTGAAACATGATGTTATCAAGGTCATTTCCTTAG
Organism: Oncorhynchus gorbuscha; assembly: GCF_021184085.1. Lineage (NCBI taxonomy): Eukaryota > Metazoa > Chordata > Actinopteri > Salmoniformes > Salmonidae > Oncorhynchus > Oncorhynchus gorbuscha. The sequence continues at coordinate 85,009,302 of NC_060183.1, read as the reverse complement.
TATGTGATGTTACAGTTCGACATGTCGTAAAAGTTGGAGCTTAGAGATAATGAGTTTCCCACTAGTAAATACCAGTTACAGGGGCGTTAAAGGAGATGTTTCCCCAGTCGGATGCTGCTATTTACAAGATGTTATGAACACAGACAATAAATAAGTCTGAAGACAGACAACATAGTTGCATAACATACTCTCTTAAAGGGTTACTGCACTTCCTGATTTGGCCTTTGTTTTTTTGTTTGTTTTTAATCCGTGCTCATTAAGAAATACTAGCGGCCATGAACACACTATATTCATTTGGGGACAGGTCGAAACACATTAAACAATTAATGGACATTTAGCTAGCTGACTTGCTGTTGCTAGCTAGTTTGTCCTGGGATATAAACATTGGGTTGTTATTTTACCTGAAATGCACAAGGTCCTTTTTTAAGTCTAGTCAGATGCTTGTTGACGCTCTAGTTAGTCAGACACTTGTTGACGCTCTAGTCAGTCAGACACTTGTTGACGCTCTAGTCAGACACTTGTTGATGCTCTAGTCAGTCAGACACTTGTTGACGCTCTAGTCAGTCAGACACTTGTTGATGCTCTAGTCAGTCAGACACTTGTTGACGCTCTAGTCAGTCAGACACTTATTGACGCTCTAGTCAGACACTTGTTGATGCTCTAGTCAGTCAGACACTTGTTGACGCTCTAGTCAGACACTTGTTGACGCTCTAGTCAGTCAGACACTTGTTGATGCTCTAGTCAGTCAGACACTTGTTGATGCTCTAGTCAGTCAGACACTTGTTGACGCTCTAGTCAGTCAGACACTTGTTGACGCTCTAGTCAGTCAGACACTTGTTGACGCTCTAGTCAGACACTTGTTGACGCTCTAGTCAGACGCTTGTTGACGCTCTATTCAGACACGCGCGAACAGTTTAGATGAAATTATTGAATAACATGTATGTGTACATTTATTTTGCAACACGAGCGGTGCGGTAAACATGTTAGGCTACACCAAATGTAGACAACAGGAGTGGAGAGATATGATTTATTTATTTCAGCATCTTGAGAGAATGTGAATGGGCAGTTCCCATCTGTAGAGGTTCTATGTATCTGTATAGGGGTCATATGTCTTGTAAGGATCCATTACCTTTACCATCGGTCCTATTAGTCAACGTACAATCAATCTATTGTAAAACAGACTAACTACAAGAACGTATATCCTACCAACGGGACATTAAAAACGGTAATATCTTATGTTTCACCGAATCGTGGCTGAACAATGACATGACGAACATACAGCTGGTGGGTTTTAAACTTTTTAAGCAGCATAGAACAGCAGCCTCTGTTATTAAGACTAGGGGCGGCGGCTAATGCATATGTGTGAACAACAGCTGGTGCACGAAATGACAGCCACACAGCGTTACTAATGACAGCAACACAGCATTACTAATGACAGCCACACAGCGTTACTAATGACAGCCACACAGCATTACTAATGACAGCCACACAGCGTTACTAATGACAGCCACACAGCGTTACTAATGACAGCCACACAGCGTTACTAATGACAGCAACACCGCGTTACTAATGACAGCCACACAGCGTTACTAATGACAGCAACACAGCGTTACTAATGACAGCCACACAGCGTTACTAATGACAGCCACACAGCGTTACTAATGACAGCCACACAGCGTTACTAATGACAGCCACACAGCGTTACTAATGACAGCCACACAGCGTTACTAATGACAGCCACACAGCGTTACTAATGACAGCCACACAGCGTTACTAATGACAGCCACACAGCGTTACTAATGACAGCCACACAGCGTTACTAATGACAGCCACACAGCGTTACTAATGACAGCCACACAGCCACACCGCGTTACTAATGACAGCCACACAGCGTTACTAATGACAGCCACACAGCGTTACTAATGACAGCCACACAGCGTTACTAATGACAGCCACACAGCGTTACTAATGACAGCCACACAGCGTTACTAATGACAGCTGGTCCTTCTGTAGCTCAGTTGGTAGAGCATGGCGCTTGTAACGCCAGGGTAGTGGGTTTGATCCCCGGGACCACCCATACGTAGAATGTATGCACACATGACTGTAAGTCGCTTTGGATAAAAGCGTCTGCTAAATGGCATATATTATTATTATTATTATTTAGCTACACAGCGTTACTAATGACAGCCACACAGCGTTACTAATGACAGCCACACAGCCACACAGCGTTACTAATGACAGCCACACCGCGTTACTAATGACAGCCACACAGCCACACAGCGTTACTAATGACAGCCACACAGCGTTACTAATGACAGCCACACAGCGTTACTAATGACAGCCACACAGCGTTACTAATGACAGCCACACAGCGTTACTAATGACAGCCACACAGCGTTACTAATGACAGCCACACAGCGTTACTAATGACAGCCACACAGCGTTACTAATGACAGCCACACAGCGTTACTAATGACAGCAACACAGCGTTACTAATGACAGCCACACAGCGTTACTAATGACAGCCACACAGCGTTACTAATGACAGCCACACAGCGTTACTAATGACAGCCACACAGCGTTACTAATGACAGCCACACAGCGTTACTAATGACAGCCACACAGCGTTACTAATGACAGCCACACAGCGTTACTAATGACAGCCACACAGCGTTACTAATGACAGCCACACAGCGTTACTAATGACAGCCACACAGCGTTACTAATGACAGCCACACAGCGTTACTAATGACAGCCACACAGCGTTACTAATGACAGCCACACAGCGTTACTAATGACAGCCACACAGCGTTACTAATGACAGCCACACAGCGTTACTAATGACAGCAACACAGCGTTACTAATGACAGCCACACAGCGTTACTAATGACAGCCACACAGCGTTACTAATGACAGCCACACAGCGTTACTAATGACAGCCACACAGCGTTACTAATGACAGCCACACAGCGTTACTAATGACAGCCACACAGCGTTACTAATGACAGCCACACAGCGTTACTAATGACAGCCACACAGCGTTACTAATGACAGCCACACAGCGTTACTAATGACAGCCACACAGCGTTACTAATGACAGCCACACAGCGTTACTAATGACAGCCACACAGCGTTACTAATGACAGCCACACCACCACACAGCGTTACTAATGACAGCCACACAGCGTTACTAATGACAGCCACACAGCGTTACTAATGACAGCCACACAGCGTTACTAATGACAGCCACACAGCGTTACTAATGACAGCCACACAGCCACACCGCGTTACTAATGACAGCCACACAGCGTTACTAATGACAGCCACACAGCGTTACTAATGACAGCCACACAGCGTTACTAATGACAGCCACACAGCGTTACTAATGACAGCCACACAGCATTACTAATGACAGCTGGTCCTTCTGTAGCTCAGTTGGTAGAGCATGGCGCTTGTAACGCCAGGGTAGTGGGTTCGATCCCCGGGACCACCCATACGTAGAATGTATGCACACATGACTGTAAGTCGCTTTGGATAAAAGTGTCTGCTAAATGGCATATATTATTATTATTATTATTTAGCTACACAGCGTTACTAATGACAGCCACACAGCGTTACTAATGACAGCCACACAGCCACACAGCGTTACTAATGACAGCCACACCGCGTTACTAATGACAGCCACACAGCCACACAGCGTTACTAATGACAGCCACACAGCGTTACTAATGACAGCCACACAGCGTTACTAATGACAGCAACACCGCGTTACTAATGACAGCCACACAGCGTTACTAATTTACATTTACATTTAAGTCATTTAGCAGACGCTCTTAATGACAGCAACACAGCGTTACTAATGACAGCCACACAGCGTTACTAATGACAGCCACACAGCGTTACTAATGACAGCCACACAGCGTTACTAATGACAGCCACACAGCGTTACTAATGACAGCAACACAGCGTTACTAATGACAGCCACACAGCGTTACTAATGACAGCCACACAGCGTTACTAATGACAGCCACACAGCGTTACTAATGACAGCCACACAGCGTTACTAATGACAGCCACACAGCGTTACTAATGACAGCCACACAGCGTTACTAATGACAGCCACACAGCGTTACTAATGACAGCCACACAGCGTTACTAATGACAGCCACACAGCGTTACTAATGACAGCCACACAGCGTTACTAATGACAGCCACACAGCGTTACTAATGACAGCCACACAGCGTTACTAATGACAGCCACACAGTTACTAATGACAGCCACACACGTTAATGACAGCCACACAGCGTTACTAATGACAGCCACACAGCGTTACTAATGACAGCCACACAGCGTTACTAATGACAGCCACACAGCGTTACTAATGACAGCCACACAGCGTTACTAATGACAGCCACACCACCACACAGCGTTACTAATGACAGCCACACAGCGTTACTAATGACAGCCACACAGCGTTACTAATGACAGCCACACAGCGTTACTAATGACAGCCACACAGCCACACCGCATTACTAATGACAGCCACACAGCGTTACTAATGACAGCCACACAGCGTTACTAATGACAGCCACACAGCGTTACTAATGACAGCCACACAGCGTTACTAATGACAGCCACACAGCGTTACTAATGACAGCCACACAGCGTTACTAATGACAGCCACACAGCCACACCGCATTACTAATGACAGCCACACAGCGTTACTAATGACAGCCACACAGCGTTACTAATGACAGCCACACAGCGTTACTAATGACAGCCACACAGCGTTACTAATGACAGCCACACAGCGTTACTAATGACAGCCACACAGCGTTACTAATGACAGCCACACCACCACACAGCGTTACTAATGACAGCCACACAGCGTTACTAATGACAGCCACACAGCGTTACTAATGACAGCCACACAGCGTTACTAATGACAGCCACACAGCGTTACTAATGACAGCCACACAGCGTTACTAATGACAGCCACACAGCGTTACTAATGACAGCCACACAGCGTTACTAATGACAGCCACACCGCGTTACTAATGACAGCCACACCGCGTTACTAATGACAGCCACACCGCGTTACTAATGACAGCCACACCGCGTTACTAATGACAGCCACACCGCGTTACTAATGACAGCCACACAGCGTTACTAATGACAGTAACACTGCGTTACTAATGACAGCAACACAGCGTTACTAATGACAGCCACACAGCGTTACTAATGACAGCAACACAGCGTTACTAATGACAGCCACACAGCGTTACTAATGACAGCCACACAGCGTTACTAATGACAGCCACACAGCGTTACTAATGACAGCCACACAGCGTTACTAATGACAGCAACACAGCGTTACTAATGACAGCCACACAGCGTTACTAATGACAGCCACACAGCGTTACTAATGACAGCCACACAGCGTTACTAATGACAGCCACACAGCGTTACTAATGACAGCCACACAGCGTTACTAATGACAGCCACACAGCGTTACTAATGACAGCCACACAGCGTTACTAATGACAGCCACACAGCCACACACAATCCAATTTTATTTGTCACATACACATGGTTAGCAGATGTTAATGCGAGTGTAGCGAAATGTTTGTGCTTCTAGTTCCGACAATGCAGTGATAACCAACAAGTAATCTAACTAACAATTCCTAAACTACTGTCTTATACACAGTGTAAGGGGATAAGGAATATGTACATAAAGATATATGAATGAGTGATGGTACAGAGTGGCATAGGCAAGATACAGTAGATGGTATCGAGTACAGTATATACATATGAGATGAGTATGTAAACAAAGTGGCATAGTTAAAGTGGCTAGTGATACATGTATTACATAAGGATGCAGTAGATGATATAGAGTACAGTATATACGTATACATATGAGATGAATAATGTAGGGTATGTAAACATTATATTAGGTAGCATTGTTTAAAGTGGCTAGTGATATATTTTACATCATTTCCCATCAATTCCCATTATTAAAGTGGCTGGATTTGAGTCAGTGTGTTGGCAGCAGCCACTCAATGTTAGTGGTGGCTGTTTAACAGTCTGATGGCCTTGAGATAGAAGCTGTTTTTCAGTCTCTCGGTCCCAGCTTTGGAGGGCAGGTAGTTTGCCCCCGGTGATGCGTTGTGCAGACCTCACTACCCTCTGGAGAGCCTTACGGTTGTGGGCAGAGCAGTTGCCGTACCAGCCGGTGATACAGCCCGACAGGATGCTCTCGATTGTGCATCTGTAGAAGTTTGTGAGTGCTTTTGGTGACAAGCCAAATTTCTTCAGCCTCCTGAGGTTGAAGAGGCGCTGCTGCGCCTTCTTCACGATGCTGTCTGTGTGGGTGGACCAATTCAGTTTGTCTGTGATGTGTACGCCGAGGAACTTAAAACTTACTACCCTCTCCACTACTGTTCCATCAATGTGGATAGGGGGTGCTCCCTCTGCTGTTTCCTGAAGTCCACAATCATCTCCTTAGTTTTGTTGACGTTGAGTGTGAGGTTATTTTCCTGACACCACACTCCGAGGGCCCTCACCTCCTCCCTGTAGGCCGTCTCGTCGTTGTTGGTAATCAAGCCTACCACTGTTGTGTCGTCCGCAAACTTGATGATTGAGTTGGAGGCGTGCATGGCCACGCAGTCAGTCGTGAGTGAACAGGGAGTACAGGAGAGGGCTCAGAACGCACCCTTGTGGGGCCCCAGTGTTGAGGATCAGCGGGGTGGAGATGTTGTTGCCTACCCTCACCACCTGAGGGCGGCCCGTCAGGAAGTCCAGTACCCAGTTGCACAGTGCGGGGTCGAGACCCAGGGTCTCGAGCTTGATGACGAGCTTGGAGGGCACTATGGTGTTAAATGCCGAGCTGTAGTCGATGAACAGCATTCTCACATAGGTATTCCTCTTGTCCAGATGGGTTGGGGCAGTGTGCAGTGTGGTTGAGATTGCATCGTCTTTGGACCTATTTGGGCGGTAAGCAAATTGGAGTGGGTCTTGGGTGTCAGATAGGGTGGAGGTGATATGGTCCTTGACTAGTCTCTCAAAGCACTTCATGATGACGGAAGTGAGTGCTACGGGGCGGTAGTCATTTAGGTCAGTTATCTTAGCTTAGGGAACAGGAACAATGGTGGCCCTCTTGAAGCATGTGGGAACAACAGACTGGAATAGGGATTGATTGAATATGTCCGTAAACACACCAGCCAGCTGGTCTGTGCATGCTCTGAGGGCGCGGCTGGGGATGCCATCTGGGCCTGCAGCCTTGCGAGGGTTGACACGTTTAAATGTTTTCCTCACCTCGGCTGCAGTGAAGGAGAGTCCGCATGTTTTAGTTACGGGCAGTGTCAGTGGCACTGTATTGTCCTCAAAGCAGGCAAAAAAGTTATTTAGTCTGCCTGGGAGCAAGACATCCTGGTCCGTGACGGTGCTGGTTTTCTTTTTGTAATCCGTGATTGACTGTAGACCCTGTCACATACCTCTTGTGTCTGAGCCGTTGAATTGAGATTCTACTTTGTCTCTATACTGACGCTTAGCTTGTTTGATTGCCTTGCGGAGGGAATAGTTACACTGTTTGTATTCGGTCATGTTTCCAGTCACCTTGCCCTGATTAAAAGCAGTGGTTCGCGTTTTCAGTTTCACGCGAATGCTGCCATCAATCCACGGTTTCTGGTTTGGGAATGTTTTAATCGTTGCTATGGGAACGACATCTTCAACGTATGTTCTAATGAACTCGCACACCGAATCAGCGTATTCGTCAATGTTGTCGTCTGACGCAATACGGAACATATCCCAGTCCACATGATGGAAGCAGTCTTGGAGTGTGGAATCAGATTGGTCGGACCAGCGTTGAACAGACCTCAGCGCGGGAGCTTCTTGTTTTAGTTTCTGTCTGTAGGCAGGGATCAACAAAATAGAGTCGTGGTCAGCTTTTCCGAAAGGAGGGCAGGGCAGGGTTCTTATATGCGTCGCGGAAGTTGGAATAGCAATGATCCAAGGTTTTTCCAGCCCTGGTTGCGCAATCGATATGCTGATAAAATTTAGGGAGTCTTGTTTTCAGATTAGCCTTGTTAAAATCCCCAGCTACAATGAATGCAGCCTCCGGATATATGGATTCCAGTTTGCAAAGAGTCAAATAAAGTTCGTTCAGAGCCATCGATGTGTCTGCTTGGGGGGGAATATATACGGCTGTGATTATAATCGAAGAGAATTCCCTTGATAGATAATGCGGTCTACATTTGATTGTGAGGAATTCTAAATCAGGTGAACAGAAGGACTTGAGTTCCTGTATGTTGTTATGATCACACCACGTCACGTTAACCATAAAGCATACGCCCCCGCCCCTCTTCTTACCAGAAAGATGTTTGTTTCTGTCGGCGCGATGCGTGGAGAAACCAGCTGGCTGCACCGTCTCCGATAGCGTCTCTCCAGTGAGCCATGTTTCCGTGAAGCAAAGAACGTTGCAGTCTCTGATGTCCCTCTGGAATGCTACCCTTGCTCGGATTTCATCAACCTTGTTGTCAAGAGACTGGAGATTGGCGAGGAGAATGCTAGGGAGTGGTGCACGATGTGCCCGTCTCCGGAGTCCGAAGACAGCTTCGTTTTCCCCTTTTTCAAAGTCGTTTTTTTGGGGTCGCCGGCTGGGATCCATTCCGTTGTCCTGGGTGAAAGGCAGAACACAGGGTCCGCTTCGCGAAAGTCATATTCTTGGTCGTACTGATGGTGAGTTACATTACATTACATTTAAGTCGTTTAGCAGACGCTCTTATCCAGAGCGACTTACAAATTGGTGCATTCACCTTATGACATCCAGTAGAACAGTCACTTTACAATAGTGCATCTAAATCTTAAAGGGGGGGGGTGAGAAGGATTACTTATCCTATCCTAGGTATTCCTTAAAGAGGTGGGGTTTCAGGTGTCTCCGGAAGGTGGTTATTGACTCCGCTGTCCTGGCGTCGTGAGGGAGTTTGTTCCACCATTGGGGGGCCAGAGCAGCGAACAGTTTTGACTGGGCTGAGCGGGAACTGTACTTCCTCAGTGGTAGGGAGGCGAGCAGGCCAGAGGTGGATGAACGCAGTGCCCTTGTTTGGGTGTAGGGCCTGATCAGAGCCTGGAGGTACTGAGGTGCCGTTCCCCTCACAGCTCCGTAGGCAAGCACCATGGTCTTGTAGCGGATGCGAGCTTCAACTGGAAGCCAGTGGAGAGAGCGGAGGAGCGGGGTGACGTGAGAGAACTTGGGAAGGTTGAACACCAGACGGGCTGCGGCGTTCTGGATGAGTTGTAGGGGTTTAATGGCACAGGCAGGGAGCCCAGCCAACAGCGAGTTGCAGTAATCCAGACGGGAGATGACAAGTGCCTGGATTAGGACCTGTGCCGCTTCCTGTGTGAGGCAGGGTCGTACTCTGCGGATGTTGTAGAGCATGAACCTACAGGAACGGGCCACGTGAGTTGACGCTGCTCTTATGTTCAGTAGTTATTCTAACCTGTATGTAATGAAACCTAAGATGACCTGGGGTACTAATGTAAGAAAAAACACGTAAAAAAAAAAAAAAAACTGCATAGTTTTCTAGGAACGCGAAGCGAGGCGGCCATCTCAGTCGGTGCCGGGAGTAAAGTACTGTGAAGAGAGCACCACAACATGTATTACTGAGCACTAGGCACTAGGCTGGTCCCAGAGCACTGAGCACTAGGCTGGTCCCAGATCTGTTTGGATTAGATCAGCACATTTACATTTTACATTTACATTTAAGTCATTTAGCAGACGCTCTTATCCAGAGCGACTTACAAATTGGTGCATTCACCTTATGGCATCCAGTGGAACAGTCACTTTACAATAGTGCATCTAAATCTTAAAGGGGGGGGGGGTGAGAAGGATTACTTATCCTATCCTAGGTACTCCTTAAAGACCAGCACAAGGCTGGTCCCAGATCTGTTTGTGCGGTCTTGACAATTCCTATGACAATAAGAGTCTGGAGCTAGGGTATATGAGCACTCCTAGATAGCAAACAGCTGTCTTGGCCAATCACTGACCTGCAAACATCTTGGTGAAGTCAGCACTGTCCATGGTTATGACCACGTCAGCTTTGACTGTGTGTGTGTGTGTGTGGGGGGGGCTGCAGTCTCCAACAAATGTAACTGAAGCACAGATTAGGTAGCACCGAGGAAGCCTGGGGTCATCGCAATATACACCAAATGTATCTGAAGCACAGATTAGGTAGCACCGAGGAAGCCTGGGGTCATCGCAATATACACCAAATGTAATGGAAGCACAGATTAGGTAGCACCGAGGAAGCCTGGGGTCATCGCAATATACACCAAATGTAATGGAAGCACAGATTAGGTAGCACCGAGGAAGTCTGGGGTCATTGTGAGAAGGACGCGTTGGTCCGTAGGAAGAGGGCTCCTGAGGGTAGATACTCAGGCCTATCAGGGAGACGAGGAGACTAGGTTGAAGCCTGGGGTCGTTGTGAGAAGGACGCGTTGGTCCGTAGGAAGAGGGCTCCTGAGGGTAGATACTCAGGCCTATCAGGGAGACGAGGAGACTAGGTTGAAGCCTGGGGTCGTTGTGAGAAGGACGCGTTGGTCCGTAGGAAGAGGGCTCCTGAGGGTAGATACTCAGGCCTATCAGGGAGACGAGGAGACTAGGTTGAAGCCTGGGGTCGTTGTGAGAAGGACGCGTTGGTCCGTAGGAAGAGGGCTCCTGAGGGTAGATACTCAGGCCTATCAGGGAGACGAGGAGACTAGGTTGAAGCCTGGGGTCGTTGTGAGAAGGACGCGTTGGTCCGTAGGAAGAGGGCTCCTGAGGGTAGATACTCAGGCCTATCAGGGAGACGAGGAGACTAGGTTGAAGCCTGGGGTCGTTGTGAGAAGGACGCGTTGGTCCGTAGGAAGAGGGCTCCTGAGGCTAGATACTCAGGCCTATCAGGGAGACGAGGAGACTAGGTTGAAGCCTGGGGTCGTTGTGAGAAGGACGCGTTGGTCCGTAGGAAGAGGGCTCCTGAGGGTAGATACTCAGGCCTATCAGGGAGACGAGGAGACTAGGTTGAAGCCTGGGGTCGTTGTGAGAAGGACGCGTTGGTCCGTAGGAAGAGGGCTCCTGAGGGTAGATACTCAGGCCTATCAGGGAGACGAGGAGACTAGGTTGAAGCCTGGGGTCATTGTGAGAAGGACGCGTTGGTCCGTAGGAAGAGGGCTCCTGAGGGTAGATACTCAGGCCTATCAGGGAGACGAGGAGACTAGGTTGAAGCCTGGGGTCGTTGTGAGAAGGACGCGTTGGTCCGTAGGAAGAGGGCTCCTGAGGGTAGATACTCAGGCCTATCAGGGAGACGAGGAGACTAGGTTGAAGCCTGGGGTCGTTGTGAGAAGGACGCGTTGGTCCGTAGGAAGAGGGCTCCTGAGGGTAGATACTCAGGCCTATCAGGGAGACGAGGAGACTAGGTTGAAGCCTGGGGTCGTTGCAACATACAGTGTTCAGACCCCTTGACGTTTTCCACATTATGTTACGTTACAGCCTTTTACTAAAATGAATTAAAATGTTGTTTTTTTCTACATAAATCTACACACAACTACGTAATCACAAAACAAAGACAGGTTTTGAGACATTTTTGCGTAAGTATAAATGTTTTTTTTTAAAGAGCTCTACTCAGTACTTTGTTGAATCACCTTTGGCAGCGATTACAGCCATGATTCTTCTTGGGTATGACGCTACAAGCTTGGGGAGTTTCTCCCATTCTTCTCTGCAGATCCTCTCAAGCTCTGTCAGGTTGGATGGGGAGTGTCGCTGCACAGCCATTTTCAGGTCTCTCCAGAGATATCTGGCTTCAAGTCTGGGCTCTGCAAATCCACTGTGTTCTTGGGGACCTTCAATGCTGCAGACATGTTTTGTTGCCCTTCCCCAGCTCTGAGCCTCTACGGACAATTACTTTGACCTCATCGCTTGGTTTTGCTCTGACATGTACTGTCAACTGTGGGACCTTATATAGACAGGTGTGTGCCTTTTCAAATCATGTCCAATCAATTGAATTTACCACAGGTGGACTCCAATCAAGTTGTAGAAACATCTCAAGGATGATCAATGGAAACAGAATGAACCTGAGCTCAATTTGGAGTCTCATAGCAAAGGTTCTGAATACTTATGTAATTTTTAAATTTGTAATGTATTTGCAAAACTTTCTAAAATCCTATTTTCGCCTTTGTCATTATGGGCTATTGCGATGTCATTATGGGCTATTGTGATGTCATTATGGGGTATTGTGATGTCATTATGGGGTATTGTGACGTCATTATGGGGTATTGTGATGTCATTATGGGTGATTGTGATGTCTTATGGGGTATTGTGATGTCATTATGGGGTATTGTGATGTCATTATGGGGTATTGTGATGTCATTATGGGGTATTGTGTGTAAATTAATGAGGACATTTAAAATAAATCTATTTTAGAATAAGGCGTAACAAAATGTGGCAAACGGGAAGGGGTCTGAATACTTTCCCAACGACCCTGTATAACATAGGTAATCAGCTGATAACCCTGTATAACATAGGTAATCAGCTGATAACCCTGTATAACATAGGTAATCAGCTGATAACCCTGTATAACATAGGTAATCAGCTGATAACCCTGTATAACATAGGTAATCAGCTGATAACCCTGTATAACATAGGTAATCAGCTGATAACCCTGTATAACATAGGTAATCAGCTGATAACCCTGTATAACATAGGTAATCAGCTGATAACCCTGTATAACAGGTAATCAGCTGATAACCCTGTATAACATAGGTAATCAGCTGATAACCCTGTATAACATAGGTAATCAGCTGATAACCCTGTATAACATAGGTAATCAGCTGACGGCCCTGTATAACATAGGTAATCAGCTGATAACCCTGTATAACATAGGTAATCAGCTGATAACCCTGTATAACATAGGTAATCAGCTGATAACCCTGTATAACATAGGTAATCAGCTGATAACCCTGTATAACATGGGTAATCAGCTGATAACCCTGTATAACATAGGTAATCAGCTGATAACCCTGTATAACATAGGTAATCAGCTGATAACCCTGTATAACATAGGTAATCAGCTGATAACCCTGTATAACATAGGTAATCAGCTGATAACCCTGTATAACATAGGTAATCAGCTGATAACCCTGTATAACATAGGTAATCAGCTGATAACCCTGTATAACATAGGTAATCAGCTGATAACCCTGTATAACATAGGTAATCAGCTGATAACCCTGTATAACATAGGTAATCAGCTGAGAACCCTGTATAACATAGGTAATCAGCTGATAACCCTGTATAACATAGGTAATCAGCTGACAGCCCTGTATAACATGGGTAATCAGCTGATAACCCTGTATAACATAGGTAATCAGCTGATAACCCTGTATAACATAGGTAATCAGCTGATAACCCTGTATAACATAGGTAATCAGCTGACAGCCCTGTATAACATGGGTAATCAGCTGATAACCCTGTATAACATAGGTAATCAGCTGATAACCCTGTATAACATGGGTAATCAGCTGATAACCCTGTATAACATAGGTAATCAGCTGATAACCCTGTATAACATAGGTAATCAGCTGATAACCCTGTATAACATAGGTAATCAGCTGATAACCCTGTATAACATAGGTAATCAGCTGATAACCCTGTATAACATAGGTAATCAGCTGATAACCCTGTATAACATAGGTAATCAGCTGATAACCCTGTATAACATAGGTAATCAGCTGATAACCCTGTATAACATAGGTAATCAGCTGATAACCCTGTATAACATAGGTAATCAGCTGATAACCCTGTATAACATAGGTAATCAGCTGATAACCCTGTATAACATAGGTAATCAGCTAATAACCCTGTATAACATAGGTAATCAGCTGATAACCCTGTATAACATAGGTAATCAGCTGATAACCCTGTATAACATAGGTAATCAGCTGATAACCCTGTATAACATAGGTAATCAGCTGATAACCCTGTATAACATAGGTAATCAGCTGATAACCCTGTATAACATAGGTAATCAGCTGATAACCCTGTATAACATAGGTAATCAGCTGATAACCCTGTATAACATGGGTAATCAGCTGATAACCCTGTATAACATGGGTAATCAGCTGAGAACCCTGTATAACATAGGTAATCAGCTGATAACCCTGTATAACATAGGTAATCAGCTGACAGCCCTGTATAACATGGGTAATCAGCTGATAACCCTGTATAACATAGGTAATCAGCTGATAACCCTGTATAACATGGGTAATCAGCTGATAACCCTGTATAACATAGGTAATCAGCTGATAACCCTGTATAACATAGGTAATCAGCTGATAACCCTGTATAACATAGGTAATCAGCTGTCGGCCCTGTATAACATGGGTAATCTGCTGATAACCCTGTATAACATAGGCAATCAGCTGACTGCCCTGTATAACATAGGTAATCAGCTGATAACCCTGTATAACATAGGTAATCAGCTGATAACCCTGTATAACATAGGTAATCAGCTAATAACCCTGTATAACATAGGTAATCAGCTGATAACCCTGTATAACATAGGTAATCAGCTGTCGGCCCTGTATAACATGGGTAATCTGCTGATAACCCTGTATAACATAGGTAATCAGCTGTCGGCCCTGTATAACATGGGTAATCTGCTGATAACCCTGTATAACATAGGCAATCAGCTGACTGCCCTGTATAACATGGGTAATCAGCTGATAACCATAGAATACTGCAGACAAGATGACACTGCCATCTCCTGGCATTAAATACTACTACCATTTTTTTCAAAGCTTGCAATGAACAAACACCTTGAAATAACACACTAGACTACATAACTGTCATTAACATTGAAGTTGAGACAGACAGACATTCTTTAGCATACTGATTCATTGTCGAGGTCTCAAATGTTACCCTATTCCATATATATATCTGCTACTTTTCATCAGAGCTCTGTTGGCTCTAGTCAAAAGTAGTGCACTTTAAAGGGAACAGGGTGCCATTTGAGACCGCAGCCATTCACTCACGTCAGATAGGTCCCTCGGAGGTTGGCGCCCAACATAAAGGTCCACCTTCTTCATGGGTGTCTCCAGGCTTCCTGGTTAATGGCTGTGGTCATATCTCCGGTCTGTCTTGGAACACATGGGAAATGGCTACAACCTCAGTAACATGATTAAAGTCCTATACGCCAATTCCTCAGCCATAGTTTTAAACAGGTAATATCTGCTCTGCTCCGTTCAGAATCACTAGAAGCAGCAGCCCCTGTGATCCAAAGTTCTCTGTTATTTGTATTGTCCGTGAAAGCCCAGTTATACCTGGGTAAAATAATGGTTCATAAAAACTACGTCAAGGAGGGCGCTATAAAAATCTGAGTTATTTACCAAAGGATGTTGATTTTGTTTTTCCACTCTCAAAATTACAATGGTTCATAGAGAAACAACGAAAATGTATGTTCTGAGTCCATGTGAATGCTAAAATCACATCTGAATTTAATTGCCCGGAAGAAAACAACAACAAAAAAACAACAAGTGTTAAACAAATCAAAATATATTTTATATTTGTTTATTTGAGATTCTTCAAAGTAGCCACACTTTCCATTGATGATAGCTCTGCATAATCTTGGCTACTTTGAAGAATCTAAAATATATTTGGATTTGTTTAACACTTTTTTGGTTACTACATGATTCCATAATAAAGAAATAAAGAAAAACCCTTGGTTTGTCCAAATTTCTGACTTGTATTTTACTTCTGCCAGGTAAGCCTACTTTGAAGTGAACATATAATTGAGAAGGTTTTGTGGAAAGTATTTCTGTCAACACACAAGATGGTTATCACAACAACTGGCTACACAAAACGAGCACACCCAAACACATTAAAGATCATAGATCAATTCAGCTTATATCTCAAGTTATAAAATGAACAAAATCAGCCCTACTGCCTATCAAGACCCCGATGGAGGACTCCATCTCTACTTACGGAATCTCAAACATTTCCATTTTAAATAGATTTCCTTCCTTACACAAAGAACAGTCAGAAACTAACAGAATGCTCAACTCAATTCAAAACGGATATGTTAATGTAATTGATCCTGGATGAAGTTAACAAATTTACAAAGAGGGACCGACGTGGGAGGACAATCTCTACCAAACGTTAAATTGTATTCTGTCTGCGGCTAGGGAACGCTGGCCTGTTCACTAGATGTGCTACCTTGTCACGGACCTGCTGTTTTCAAATCTCTCTGTCACTACCACACCTGCTGTCTCGACCTCTGAATGCTCGGCTATGAAAAGCCAACTGACATTTACTCCTGAGATACTGATCTGTTGCCTCGACAACTACTGTGATTATTATTCGACCCTGCTGGTCATCTATGAACATCTTGAAGAACGATCTGGCCTTAATGGCCATGTACTCTTATGATCTCCACCTGACACAACCAGAAGAGGACAGGCCAACTCTCAGAGTCTGGTTCCTCTCTAAGCTATGACAACATTGGCACCGTCCCTGACAGCTTTGAGTGCGACAGCTTTCCCTATTCCACGACTTGCTCCTGTGATGAACAGGGTTTGTCCTGCCAGCTTCCTGTAAGTCACCCACAGTAAAGAATGGGTTGGACTGTAGGATAGGCTAGTTCAGGACTGTTGCTGACACTATGGAACATCCAACCTGATCTCATAGTTTCACGTCCGGGATTTAATGTAATTGGAAGAACGTATGGATGTTCCGCAGGCAGAACAGTTGAAACTGGAGACAGCCAGGAGTCATCAGGCTAGGCCAATCCTGAGGTATGGTCCTAGGACTCAGGTCTTCCGAGAGGGAAGGGAGAGAGAGAGAATTTGAGGGAGCATACTTCAATTCACACAGGACAGTAGATAAGACAGGAGAATTACACCAGATATAACAGACTGACCCTAGCCCCCCGGCATATAGACTATGGCAGCATAGATACTGGAGACTGAAAGCACAGCTCCCACACCACTAGAGGATATCAACAGACCACCAACTTACTACCCTGAGACCCGACTGAGTATAGTCCCCACACCACCAGAGGGATATCAACAGACCACCAACTTACTACCCTGAGACCAGGCTGAGTATAGTCCCCACACCACTAGAGGGATATCAACAGACCACCAACTTACTACCCTGAGACCAGGCTGAGTATAGTCCCCACACCACTAGAGGGATATCAGCAGACCACTGTCGTGTCTCTGGCTATGCCGGATTAATTGCTAAAACATGCTATTCTATAAAATAATTTCTCCGTAATTAATATCACCTGATTGAGCTAATCATGTACATGTAATTAACTAGAGAGTCGGGGCACCACGAAGGAATGTTTATAGAGATGTTATCTTCCGAATAAACTCTTAAAGACCTATAATTATTTTACATCAATAGCAGTCAATATCAATCGTCATCTTACTTCAGTCTCATTGTCACGTCTTGGTCATTGTATTTTGTGTTTTTGTTATATGTTTGGGTAGGCCAGGGTGTGACATGGGTTTATATGTTGTATTCGTATTGGGGTTTGTATTATTTGGGATTGCGGCTGATTAGGGGTGTGTCTAGTTAGGCTTGGCTGCCTGGGGCGATTCTCAATCAGAGTCAGGTGCTTGTCGTTGTCTCTGATTGAGAACCGTATTTAGACAGCCTGACTTTCGCGTTGTATTTTGTAGTGGGTGCTGTAATAGGTTTGTTCCTGTCTCTGTGTAGTGTTCACCAGATAGGCTGTAGTAGGTTTGTTCACCAGATAGGCTGTAATAGGTTTCCGTTTGTTGTTTTTGTATTTAGGTTTCACGTTCCGTTTGTTGTTTTTTATTTCATGTACCGCGATTTATTTCATTAAAGTCATGAGTAACCTACACGCTGCATTTCGGTCTGACTCTCTTCATTCAACAGACGAACGACGTTACACTCATAATCTGAAAGTTGTAAATTCTTGGTTATCTGCAAGAACCCTGGCAAACAATTTGAATCAGCAATACAAAATTGGGTTGAATTATTTATTTACTAAATACCTAACCAATCACCCAAAACTACATATACAAAGAATGAATTATACCTGGATAATTCTTTACGTCATAAACGAAAACGTCCCTAGTGGGCGGAACAGATATGACGGCTTGTTACACAAAGGAAAAGGGGCTGGGTTGAGTGAAAGAGCGGGAAGACAGGAACAAAGGCGAAGCTGTGCTATCGTAGATACAGTATCTTATGCATTCATTCAACTATGCTATCGTAAATACAGTATCTTATGCATTCATTCAGCTATGCTATCGTAAATACAGTATCTTATGCATTCATTCAGCTATGCTATCGTAAATACAGTATCTTATGCATTCATTCAGCTATGCTATCGTAAATACAGTATCTTATGCATTCATTCAGCTATGCTATCGTAAATACAGTATCTTATGCATTCATTCAGCTATGCTATCGTAAATACAGTATCTTATGCATTCATTCAGCTATGCTATCGTAAATACAGTATCTTATGCATTCATTCAGCTATGCTATCGTAAATACAGTATCTTATGCATTCATTCAGCTATGCTATCGTAAATACAGTATCTTATGCATTCATTCAGCTATGCTATCGTAACTACAGTATCTTATGCATTCATTCAGCTATGCTATCGTAACTACAGTATCTTATGCATTCATTCAGCTATGCTATCGTAAATACAGTATCTTATGCATTCTAAATGACCGCCCATTTGGAAAAGGAAAATGCAATAAATATTTAACCTGAGCTGCGCTTCAGGTGGTAGATGGGAGACCGTGTTGCCAAACCGAGTCCTCTGTCCTTTGAAGAATGTTTCTGGTGGTCACTTGGATAAGTTGTAGTAAAGTCATTGTGTGGTAGATGGGATACTCTGTCTGTTCCTTCCTAACCTGCGTTTGCAGCTGCGGTCGGTAACTCAACGGCTAGGAGGTATCACTTCTGTCGTGAATAAGAGTTCAAAGTTCATACCATTCGCAACCAAAGCTCATGCTGATGTTGGCTTCGTTCTATAGTTTTATCTGAACCATTCTGACAGGAAGTTCTATTGTCGTCAATGCTTTATATAGGAAGGGAGAGGAGGGTGTGTTTGAAAAGTTTTATAGCCCTTGTCCCTTCACAGGGGAGGGCCACTGAGTGAGCAGACCTAACCTTATAAAAACCCACATCTCACATTTTAGAAGCTAAAATAACATTTACATCCCGTCACAAATAATTTCATTTTCAAACATTTAAATTGAACAACAATTCCATGTGAATCCGATAACTCTGATGTGTAGACTTTCCACTGTTTGTCATCTTATCATTGATGAGAATGTCTCAGATGACAACCGAACTTACATCATATTCATTAAGTACCACTGCATATGTTCCATTGGTCGGATTACCAGAATATAGTTCATTTCCCCCCAACTTCTGATGTTCCCAGAATCTCTATGTTAACCAAGGGGGTTTGCAAATGTAACCTCAGTAGGGTAGAGAGAGGAAAAAGGGTGGAAGAGCTATTTATGACTATCATAAACCTACCCCCCAGGCCAACGTCATGACACCACCAACTTACGACCCTGAGACCAGGCTGAGGATAGTCCCCACACCACTAGAGGGATATCATCAGACCACCAACTTACTACCCTGAGACAAGGCTGAGTATAGCCCACGAAGATCTCCTCTACCGCACGTTGGGGGCACCAACCTGGACAGGAAGATCACGTTAGTGACTCAACCCACTCAAGTGAAGTAACCCCTCCTAGGGACAGCATGGAAGAGTACTAAAAAGCCAGTGACTCAGCCCCCATAATAGGGTCAGAGGCAGAGAGTCCCAGTGGAGAGAGGGGAACCGGCCATGCAGAGACAGCAAGGGTGGTTCGTCACTCCAGTGCCTTTCCGTTCACCATCACACCCCTGGGCCAGACTACACTCAATCATATGACCCACTGAAGAGATGAGTCTTCAGTAATGACTTAAGGTCGAAACCAAGTCTGAGTCTCTTACATGGATAGTCAGACCATTTCATAAAAATGGAGCTCTATAGGAGAAAGCCCTGCCTCCAGCTGTTTGCTTCGAAATTCTAGGGACAATTAGGACACCTGCGTCTTGTGACTGTAGCGTACGTGTAGGTATGTTCGGCAAGACCAAATCGGAGACGTCCTTGGGTAGGTGGAATATTTGGGTTGTCTGTGAATTTATAGCACGGCTTTTGATGATCCTTGGTTGAGGTCTGAGCAGATTATTTGTTGCGATTGCAAACGTAATAAAATGGTGGTCCGATAGTCCAGGATTATGAGGAAAAACATTTATTCCACAGGACAAAACTAGATTCAGGGTATGACTGTGGCAGTGAGTAGGTCCGGAGACATATTGGACAAAACCCACTGAGTCGATGATGGCTCCGAAAGCCTTTTGGAGTGGGTCTGTGGACTTTTCCACGTGAATATTAAAGTCACCAAAGATTAGAATATGATCTGCCATGACTACAAGGTCCGATAGGAATTCAGGGAACTCAGTGAGGAACGCTGTACTTGGCCCAGGAGGCCTGTAAACATTAGCTATAAAAAGTGATTGAGCAGGCTGCATAGATTTCATGACGAGGAACTCAAAGGACAAAAACACAGTCATTTCATTTTTTGTAAATTGAAATTTGCTGTCGTAAATGCTGTCGTAAATGTTAGGTTTAGGGGTTAGGGAAAACAGGATTTTGAATGGGAATCCTTTAGGATACATTAGGATTAATCAATATATTTTTCACAGCTGCAGTCCTCTGATGTCAATGAATATCAAACGTATTACTCTTGACCATGTGATGTGGGAACACACACACACACACACACACACACACACACACACACACACACACACACACACACACACACACACACACAGAGCACACACACACAGAGCACACACACACACAGAGCACACACACACACACACACACACACACACACACACACACACACACACACACACACACACACACACACACACACACACACACACACACACACACACACACACACACACACACACACACACACACACACACACACACACACACACACAGGGTGAGAGAAAGAAAGAGAGTGACATAGGGGGCAGTATAATGTTAGGAACTATAGCTTTCCCTTGTATTTGAGTAATGTTTTAATTGCATAGCCTGTGTGTACAATACTTTAGGTCTTTCTAGTCTGACTGGTGCAACGGGTTTGTACAGGCTGCAGTCTCAGGATGCTTTGGTAAGCTGTGTGCTCACTGTGCTGCATAGAACCATGATGGAACAACCATTGGCAGTGCAGGAAACAAGGAATGGCAGACATGATGTAGGCCCAAATGTAGTAAGTGTGTGTGGGGGGCATTAGTCAAACAAAAACAAGGGCAATTCACTGGTCCCCACAAGGAAAAAGGCTGTTTTAGGTTTAGGGTTACAATTAGAGTTAGGTTTGGGTTGAAGTTTAGGGAAAATAGGATTTAGAATGGGACTAAATTGTTTGGTCCCACAATGGTAGTAAAATAAACATGTTTGTGTTAATTATTCCTTAAAACTGTATTTGATCATGCATGTCTTTAAGTGCTATGATTTTGTGGTGACTCTCATGGGTAAATTAGTGTGGCCAATTAATTAAAGTGAGTCTTGGATCAGTGTGAGCCATTAACTTAATTAATTAATACCTGCCATTGAACAAGCTTATTCCTGTTCACTACCTGCTAGTCTGCAGCAGAGTCCACTCTGTCCCTAGATGAGATCTCAGTCTTTATCGCTGACATGGCGGCACAGGCATATTCTATCCTCATTTTTATCCAAACTGTGTGCGCGGTGATGGCGCGCTAAGGCGCAGAGTGGTGTACATGGATGTGCGTTCGTTGTTGGAAGTAACAAAGGTGTGTGTGTCTATGTTGGAGCTGCCTGAGAGGAGAGGCCATTTTGTACAGCGAGGCAGGCAGGCAGGCAAGGCGTCTGTACATGTCTGTCTGTGTATTTTCACGTCAGTTTAACAGGAAGCGTGCCATTGTGCGTATGAGAGCGAACATTTCAGTGTTGGGGGGGGGCGCGAGCTAGCTGAGCAGTAGTAACAACACCCAAACCGATTTCTTCACTTTCCTGAGCGTTCACTGTCCTTTCTACACTGTTTCCTCTGTGCAATGGATGGGTATGTTGCTTTTTTCTTTACAGTAATTGCCCGTTACACAAAAGCATGTAACATTTTTGCAGGAAACCTCGCACTGTTTAATGTGTAGTGGAATTATAGTTACGGATAGAAAATGTAGAGATTTGCACGCAGGGGGGGACAAACAAGCCCCCTCGCAGCCTAAACCTAACCTTTTAAGTGTTCACATAGATTTATTGGTCATATTCTATTCAATTAAGGACTTCACGTCACTGAAAAAAACTATATATTAGAGAGGTCATCATATTTCTGTGTCTATGCGCATGAACGTTTGCTAGTTCATTATCTAGAGTTGACTTATTAAAGTCATAGAAAATAGCCCGTTTTCCTTCAATTGTTGAGCTAGTTGCCTACGCTTTTTCTATTGTCCCTACTCTCGCATGATATGTGTCATTACTGTAAGTAATACAGTATCGCCACACATGGACAGTAGAAGTAACAAATCAAGACATTGATTAAGATATGCTGCCATTTTAAGATATGCAAGGGGCGTTTCTTTCTTCGCGAAAACAACAAAGTCTCTTGATACATAGACTACCTAAAGCATCATTTAGAGAATATGTACAACTAGTTACAACAGAATAGTTTTCAAGTAAAATGGTGTAATTTAAGCATAGATATACATGATATCAGAGCTGTTTAAACAACGGAATATGAGCTATTCTAAATCATTGTTTACTACTCGTGTGCGTGGGAAAATATCGGCATGTGGGCGGGGGGCTGGTCGATAGATTTATAAAATCTTCATCCTACAACATTTCTCTACAACATTTTCAGACAATTATTTTCAGATACATATGGTCCATATGCTCAATTATCCAACAGGTGTATCGGCGTGGGGCTGCACACATTAACACAGATATACATGTTATAACTTAGTAATAACATGTAATAAAACCGTCATAACCAATGACGCGTTTTTTTTGTATGCTATTTTTGCCTATAAACTAACTTGCAATTGGTGACCATAATTGTGCAGTTTGGTTCGCCAATTTGTAGCATTTCTATCTATGCCACCTCTCAACTTCGAATGATCTGCCACGCTGTCTGCCTTGCCTTCTCTTCCCGAAACAAAAGACTGTCGCGTAACTGTTGACCGCTCGGTCCTCTCTCCGTTTCTTATTCATGTAACAAATACAATGCAACAATGTAACGAAGTGGAAGTGGATCATCAGTTAGTTAGTTGGGGCCTCGTGTAGGATATGGATATACAAGTAGCGTTAAATGTAGTGGATGGTTCCAATGTGCAGTGAGCTGATTGTGTTGTGAGCTTCTCCAGTGGGGATTTCCGTGATTGTACAGCACACATCTCTACGGCAACTATCAGTGATAAGGCAGGCTATTGTTTTGGCGTGTGAGCCGTTTGCCACATCATCCCGTATTGATGTGAACCAAACACAACAGCTGTCTTATTGTTGATGAATGCGCGTCATCATAACACCGACCAGGTTTCCATCGAACCTTTTTATGCAGTAAAGTAGGTCTACATGTCGGACCTTTTTATGCAGTAAAGTAGGTCTACATGTCGAACCTTTTTATGCAGTAAAGTAGGTCTACATGTCGGATAAAACATGTCACGACAGGCCTGATGGAAACAGAACA
This sequence comes from Oncorhynchus gorbuscha, assembly GCF_021184085.1. Classification (NCBI taxonomy): domain Eukaryota; kingdom Metazoa; phylum Chordata; class Actinopteri; order Salmoniformes; family Salmonidae; genus Oncorhynchus; species Oncorhynchus gorbuscha. The sequence goes on along the minus strand of NC_060183.1, from coordinate 84,985,495 downwards.
TTTTGTCGGTAAACTTTTAACATTTTGAAAAAAACGAAATACGATAGACAAGGTGGGATCTTTTTGTTTCGGTAAAGTCAATTATGCAAGAAATGTCGATGGGAACGTTTTTAGTACGCGAATATTGATATAATAACCAACATAGGACATATTGTGTGGTCCTCCCACTCAGACTCGTCGGGAAAGCATGCAGTTTATTAAGCTACAGATGAAATAAGTTATGAACTTCACAGGGTGGTGAAAGTGCAAGATGATGAGCTTGATGCTGCTTTCCAATAAATATCGAGGGTCTTATTCTGGTGACATGATCATCGATGCTTGACTGCCTGTTTGATAAATAAAAATATATTTTTTGGTCCATTATAATCTCACCATGTATGCTTGGTTAGAGGGCACATGCAAAGGCACACTCACTATATAACTACCTCTTGTTGGTGAGAAAACAATCAGTAAATTTGAAAATGCGATGGAAACCCATTTAACTTGTATTTTTTATTCAGTTCATGGGAATTTGACCTCAACATTTATATACAGTTGAAGTCGGAAGTTTACATACACCTCAGCCAAATGAATGTAAATTCATTTTTTCACAATTCCTGACATTTTAATCCTAGTATAAATTCCCTGTCTTAGGTCAGTTAGGATCACCACTTTATTTTAAGAATGTGAAATGTCAGAATAATAGTAGAGTGAATTATTTATTTCAGATTTTATTTCTTTCATCACATTCCCAGTGACTCAGAAGTTTACATACACTCAATTTGTATTTGGTAGCATTGCATTTAAATTGTTAAACATTTTTTTTTCAAACGTTTTGGGTAGCTTTCCCACAATAAATTTGATTAATTTTGTCCCATTCCTCCAGACAGAGCTGGTGTAACTGAGTCAGGTTTGTAGGCCTCCTTGCTCGCACATGCTTTTTCAGTTCTGCCCACGCATTTTCTATAAGATTGAGGTCAGGGCTTTATGATGGCCACTCCAATACCTTGACATTGTTGTCCTTAAGCAATTTTGCCACAACTTTGGAAGTATGCTTGGGGTCATTGTCCATTTGGAAGACCCATTTGCGACCAAGCTTTAACTTCCTGACTGATGTCTTAAGATGTTGCTTCAATATATCCACCTAATTTTCCTGCCTCATGTGCCATCTATTTTGTGAAGTGCACCAGTCCCTCCTGCAGCAAAGCACCCCACAACATGATGCTGCCACCCCCATGCTTCACGGTTGGGATGGTGTTCTTCGGCTTTGAAGCATCCCCCTTTTTCCTCCAAACATAACGATGGTCATTATGGCCAAACAGTTCTATTTTTGTTTCATCAGACCAGATGACATTTCTCCAAAAAGTACGATCTAAACATGACATTTGTGGAGTGGTTGAAAAACAAGTTTTAATGACTCCAACCTAAGTGTATATAAACTTCTGACTTCAACTGTATATATATGTGCACCAGGCTAAGTCATCCACAACAGGTCAATTTGATGGAAACTTGTTGGAAAATGCCCATATCGTTTTTATGTGGATTATAGAATATTCGCATGGAAATCTGTCACTAATTGTATGTAAACCGAGCTACAGTGATAACACATAAATTAATCAAGAAGTTGTTTATGACATAGGGGAAATAGGCCCAATGATATGCGTGTTTGCTGAACACACTGTCAATGGTAGGCGTTTAACCCAACATATTTGCACAGTGGTGAAAAGGTACTAAATTGTCATACTTGAGTAAACGTAAAGATACCTTCATAGAAAATAGATAAAAAGGAATGCCCCAGAGTAAAATACTACTTGAGTAAAAGTAAAGATACCTTCATAGAAAATAGCTCAAGTAAAAAGGAATGCCACAGAGTAAAATACTACTTGAGTAAAAGTAGAAAAAGATAAAAAGGAATGCCCTTCTTGAGTAAAAGTAAAGATATCATTGAAAATAGCTCAAGTAAAAGGAAACAGAGAATGCTTCATAGAAAATAGCTCAAGTAAAAAGGAATGCCACAGAGTAAAATACTACTTGAGTAAAAGTCTAAAATAATCTGGTTTTAAGCATACTTATGAACAGCGGTGGAAAAAGCACTGAATTGTCATACTTGAGTAGAAGTAAATGCTGTACATACATCAAATTCCTTGTATTAAGCGAACATGACAGTACGATTTTCTTGTTTTGTTCATTTACGGACAGTCAGAGGCACACTCCAACACTTGGACATCATTTACAAACGCAGTATTTGTGTACATACTTTCTTTAGCAATGTAGTGGAGTAAAAGTAACAGTTGTCAAAAATATCAATGGTAAAGTACAGATGCAGACCAAAAACGACTTAAGTAGTACTTTAGAATAGTAGTACTTTAGAATAGTAGTACTTTAGAATATTGTCTTCCACTGTATTTGCACCAAATGTTGAGCCATGCATGAATGATGACACTCGTTTTTGTTCAGTTTCCTTTCTTATTTATTAAAACTGAAAACTCAACTCATACACAGGGATTTTCAGTGTTTTAGTAATTAGTAATTATAAATGGTCTACTCTGTGTTTCCTTTACACAACCTACAGCAATGCTGATAAGGATGAAGTAGTTGTCACTGTCCAACGGACCTGTTGCAATAGCAAGGTCTGTCCAATGGACCTGTTGCAATAGCAAGGCCTGTCCAATGGACCTGTTGCAATAGCAAGGTCTGTCCAATGGACCTGTTGCAATAGCAAGGTCTGTCCAATGGACCTGTTGCAATAGCAAGGTCTGTCCAATGGACCTGTTGCAATAGCAAGGTCTGTCCAATGGACCTGTTGCAATAGAGCAGGTTTATTGCTATCAGGTATCACTTTTGACAAACTGTTTTCGTAGTCATTCACCCTACACACTAGACCCTACACACTGGACCCTACACACTAGACCCTACACACTAGACCCTACACACTGGACCCTACACCCTACACACTGGACCCTACACACTAGTCCCTACACACGAGTCCCTACACACTAGACCCTACACACTAGACCCTACACACTAGACCCTACACACTAGATCCTACACACTAGACCCTACACACTAGACCCTACACACTGGATCCTACACACTAGACCCTACACACTAGGCCCTACACACTAGACCCTACACACTAGGCCCTACACACTAGACCCTACACCCTACACACTAGACCCTACACACTGGACCCTACACACTAGTCCCTACACACTAGACCCTACACACTAGACCCTACACACTGGACCCTACACACTAAACCCTACACACTAGACCTGCTATGTGGCATAGGCCTATATACATTTATTATTATAATATTAATTTAATGTATTTTATTCTCTGTATGGAGAACAATGTACAAATCCCCAAATTGAGGTCGTTATTCTGAATGTCCTGTCCAAAATAAACATGATCTAAAATGCTATACAACACCATGTGATGTGGATGTCAAATATACTAACTCTCTCCACTTAAACTTGTAAGACTAGCTACCTTCTTTGTAGCCGTTGTACAGTATTTTCTTATAGAATCATCAACACCTGCCTTTCTTTCCTGGGATGGTGAGAAGATATGCAGTGGTGATTGGAATAGCGTCTTTAAATTCAGAACTGTTGGCTGAAGACGGAATTAGAATAAACACAAATGTAACATCTGGTTTCCTTGGTTCTGTCCGTGGAGTGAACCTGCTCTATGTGTGTTTTGCAGTATGTTAAATGGCAAATGCATATAAACTCAGCAACACAAAAAGAAACGTCCTCTCTGTCAACTGCGTTTATTTTCAGCAAATTTATTAACATGTGTAAATATTTGTATGAACATAACAAGATTCAACAACTGAGACATAAACTGAACAAGTTCCACAGACATGTGACTAACAGAAATGGAATAATGTGTCCCTGAACAAAGGGGGGGGGGGGTGTCAAAATCAAAAGTAACAGTCAGTATCTGGTGTGGCCACCAGCTGCATTAGGTACTGCAGTGCATCTCCTCCTCATGGACTGCACCAGATTCGCCAGTTCTTGCTGTGAGATGTTACCCCACTCTTCCACCAAGGCACCTGCAAGTTCCCTGACATTTCTGGGGGGAATGGCCCTTGCCCTCACCCTCCAATCCAACAGGTCCCAGACGTGCTCAATGGGATTGAGATCCGGGCTCTTCGCTGCCATGGCAGAACACTGACATTCCTGTCTTGCAGGAAATCATACACAGAACAAGCAGTATGGCTGCTGGCATTGTCATGCTGGAGGGTCATGTCAGGATGAGCCTGCAGGAATGGTACCATATGAGGGAGGAGGATGTCTTCCCTGTAACGCACATCGTTGAGATTTCCTGCATTGACAAGTTCAGTCCGATGATGCTGTGACACACCGCCCCAGACCATGATGGACCCTCCACATCCAAATTGATCCCGCTCCAGAGTACAGGCCTCAATGTAACGCTCATTCCTTCGACAATAAACGCGAATCCAACCATCACCCCTGGTGAGACAAAACCGTGACTCGTCAGTGAAGAGCACTTTTTGCCAGTCCTGTCTGGTCCAGCTATGGTGGGTTTGTGGCCATAGGCGACGTTGTTGCCGGTGATGTCTGGTGAGGACCAGCCTTACAACAGGCCTACAAGCCCTCAGTCCAGCCTCTCTCAGCCTATTGTGGACAGTCTGAGCACTGATGGAGGGATTGTGCATTCCTGGTGTAACTCGGGCAGTTGTTGTTGCCATCCTGTACCTGTCCCACAGGCGCATGTTCATTAATTGTTTATGGTTCATTGAACAAGCATGGGAAACAGTGTTTAAACCCTTTACAATGAAGATCTGTGAAGTTATTTGGATTTTTACCAATTATCTTTCAAAGACACGGTCCTGAAAAAGGGACTTTTCTTTTTTTGCTGCGTTTATATAGGAAATGCTGTGCCATTTGGTATGCAAATTGACCTGATTAGGGCCTGACATAGGCCCTACAAATATCAGACCCTATATCAGGCCCTATATCAGACCTTACATATGAGCCTCCTTTATCTTTCCTTTCTAAACAGACAGACCGGTATGGCCCAGTCACATGCCTGCATGTTTGTTGGGCCTGTAGAGACAGGAAACTGCTGTGACTGTTTCCTGGTCTGTTTCTGTCTTCCTGTTTGGGTCAGGCAGGAAAGAGAGATGGAATGTGTCTTGTCTCTTCCTGGTTGGGTCAGGCAGGAAAGAGAGATGGAATGTGTCTGTCTCTTCCTGGTTGGGCCAGGCAGGAAAGAGAGATGGAATGTGTCTGTCTCTTCCTGGTTGGGCCAGGCAGGAAAAGAGATGGAATGTGTCTGTCTCTTCCTGGTTGGGCCAGGCAGGAAAGAGAGATGGAATGTGTCTGTCTCTTCCTGGTTGGGTCAGGCAGGAAAGAGAGATGGAATGTGTCTGTCTCTTCCTGGTTGGGCCAGGCAGGAAAGAGAGATGGAATGTGTCTGTCTCTTCCTGGTTGGGCCAGGCAGGAAAGAGAGATGGAATGTGTCTGTCTCTTCCTGGTTGGGTCAGGCAGGAAAGAGAGATGGAATGTGTCTGTCTCTTCCTGGTTGGGTCAGGCAGGAAAGAGAGATGGAATGTGTCTGTCTCTTCCTGGTTGGGTCAGGCAGGAAAGAGAGATGGAATGTGTCTGTCTCTTCCTGGTTGGGTCAGGCAGGAAAGAGAGATGGAATGTGTCTGTCTCTTCCTGGTTGGGCCAGGCAGGAAAGAGAGATGGAATGTGTCTGTCTCTTCCTGGTTGGGTCAGGCAGGAAAGAGAGATGGAATGTGTCTGTCTCTTCCTGGTTGGGTCAGGCAGGAAAGAGAGATGGAATGTGTCTGTCTCTTCCTGGTTGGGTCAGGCAGGAAAGAGAGATGGAATGTGTCTGTCTCTTCCTGGTTGGGCCAGGCAGGAAAGAGAGATGGAATGTGTCTGTCTCTTCCTGGTTGGGCCAGGCAGGAAAGAGAGATGGAAAGTGTCTGTCTGATGAAGTGAGTCATCTGTGGTGCTGCTTTACTTTCCTGCTCAGTGACATTGTTCCTGTTGGTGAATACCTCTCAGATTCAACACAAACACAAGACTAAAAAGAGTCAATCAAGTAGAGGTCGACCGATTATGATTTTTTAACGCCAATACCGGTTATTGGAGGACCAAAAAAGCCGGTACCGGTTAATCAACCGTTTATTATTTTGATTTTTGTGATAATGACAATTACAACAATACTGAATGAACACTTATTTTAACTTAATATAAAATACATCAATAAAATCAATTCAGAACTGCATGTCTCTGGGGTAACACATAAACAACACCATATGCTATATAGGCATCACCATATGTACTGTGACAAACTGTGTTACAATAGATTTTCTCTATAAAACAATGTTGACTGTGTGACAGAAGAATGTAGCTTTGGCATTTAGCTACTGTGCTCCTAGCATATTGTCAGTTTGGCCGTGTCAAAAGTAGTTCACTATAGAGGGAATAGGGTGCCATTTGGAACACAGCCTGAGACATGACTGACTGGACTGACAGAAGGGAACTATAGGGAACACAGCCTGAGATATATTTATTTTCACATTTTTAATTGAACCTTTATGTAACTAGGCAAGTCAGTTAAGAGCAAATTCTTATTTACAATGATGGCCTACCAAAAGGCAAAAGGCCTCCTGTGGGGACGAGGGCCCCACAGAATGTAATATAAATATAGGACAAAACACACATCACGACAAGAGAGACGACACAACACTACATAAAGAGAGACCTAAAGACAACAACACAGCATGGCAGCAACACAACACTACATAAAGAGAGACCTAAAGACAACAACACAGCATGGCAGCAACACAACATGACAACACAACACTACATAAAGAGAGACCTAAAGACAACAACACAGCATGGCAGCAACACAACACTACATAAAGAGAGACCTAAAGACAACAACACAGCATGGCAGCAACACAACATGACAACACAAGACTACATAAAGAGAGACCTAAAGACAACAACACAGCATGGCAGCAACACAACACTACATAAAGAGAGACCTAAAGACAACAACATAGCATGGCAGCAACACAACATGACAACACAAGACTACATAAAGAGAGACCTAAAGACAACAACACAGCATGGCAGCAACACAACATGACAACACAACACTACATAAAGAGAGACCTAAAGACAACAACATAGCATGGCAGCAACACAACACTACATAAAGAGAGACCTAAAGACAACAACATAGCATGGCAGCAACACAACATGACAACACAACACTACATAAAGAGAGACCTAAAGACAACAACATAGCATGGCAGCAACACAACATGACAACACAACACTACATAAAGAGAGACCTAAAGACAACAACATAGCATGGCAGCAACACAACATGACAACACAACACTACATAAAGAGAGACCTAAAGACAACAACACAGCATGGCAGCAACACAACACTACATAAAGAGAGACCTAAAGACAACAACACAGCATGGCAGCAACACAACATGACAACACAACACTACATAAAGAGAGACCTAAAGACAACAACACAGCATGGCAGCAACACAACACTACATAAAGAGAGACCTAAAGACAACAACACAGCATGGCAGCAACACAACATGACAACACAAGACTACATAAAGAGAGACCTAAAGACAACAACACAGCATGGCAGCAACACAACACTACATAAAGAGAGACCTAAAGACAACAACATAGCATGGCACAAATGACAACACTACATAAAGAGAGACCTAAAGACAACAACATAGCATGGCAGCAACACAACATGACAACACAACACTACATAAAGAGAGACCTAAAGACAACAACATAGCATGGCAGCAACACAACATGACAACACAACACTACATAAAGAGAGACCTAAAGACAACAACATAGCATGGCAGCAACACAACATGACAACACAACACTACATAAAGAGAGACCTAAAGACAACAACATAGCATGGCAGCAACACAACATGACAACACAAGACTACATAAAGAGAGACCTAAAGACAACAACACAGCATGGCAGCAACACAACACTACATAAAGAGAGACCTAAAGACAACAACATAGCATGGCAGCAACACAACATGACAACACAACACTACATAAAGAGAGACCTAAAGACAACAACATAGCATGGCAGCAACACAACACTACATAAAGAGAGACCTAAAGACAACAACACAGCATGGCAGCAACACAACATGACAACACAACACTACATAAAGAGAGACCTAAAGACAACAACACAGCATGGCAGCAACACAACATGACAACACAAGACTACATAAAGAGAGACCTAAAGACAACAACACAGCATGGCAGCAACACAACATGACAACACAACACTACATAAAGAGAGACCTAAAGACAACAACACAGCATGGCAGCAACACAACACTACATAAAGAGAGACCTAAAGACAACAACATAGCATGGCAGCAACACAACATGACAACACAACACTACATAAAGAGAGACCTAAAGACAACAACACAGCATGGCAGCAACACAACACTACATAAAGAGAGACCTAAAGACAACAACACAGCATGGCAGCAACACAACATGACAACACAAGACTACATAAAGAGAGACCTAAAGACAACAACATAGCATGGCAGCAACACAACATGACAACACAAGACTACATAAAGAGAGACCTAAAGACAACAACACAACATGACAACACAAGACTACATAAAGAGAGACCTAAAGACAACAACACAGCATGGCAGCAACACAACATGACAACACAACACTACATAAAGAGAGACCTAAAGACAACAACACAGCATGGCAGCAACACAACACTACATAAAGAGAGACCTAAAGACAACAACACAGCATGGCAGCAACACAACACTACATAAAGAGAGACCTAAAGACAACAACACAGCATGGCAGCAACACAACATGACAACACAAGACTACATAAAGAGAGACCTAAAGACAACAACATAGCATGGCAGCAACACAACATGACAACACAAGACTACATAAAGAGAGACCTAAAGACAACAACATAGCATGGCAGCAACACAACATGACAACACAACACTACATAAAGAGAGACCTAAAGACAACAACATAGCATGGCAGCAACACAACATGACAACACAACACTACATAAAGAGAGACCTAAAGACAACAACATAGCATGGCAGCAACACAACATGACAACACAACACTACATAAAGAGAGACCTAAAGACAACAACATAGCATGGCAGCAACACAACATGACAACACAACACTACATAAAGAGAGACCTAAAGACAACAACATAGCATGGCAGCAACACAACACTACATAAAGAGAGACCTAAAGACAACAACATAGCATGGCAGCAACACAACACTACATAAAGAGAGACCTAAAGACAACAACATAGCATGGCAGCAACACAACATGACAACACAACACTACATAAAGAGAGACCTAAAGACAACAACATAGCATGGCAGCAACACAACACTACATAAAGAGAGACCTAAAGACAACAACATAGCATGGCAGCAACACAACACTACATAAAGAGAGACCTAAAGACAACAACACAGCATGGCAGCACCACAACACTACATAAAGAGAGACCTAAAGACAACAACACAGCATGGCAGCAACACAACATGACAACACAACACTACATAAAGAGAGACCTAAAGACAACAACACAGCATGGCAGCAACACAACAACACAAGACTACATAAAGAGAGACCTAAAGACAACAACACAGCATGGCAGCAACACAACATGACAACACAACACTACATAAAGAGAGACCTAAAGACAACAACACAGCATGGCAGCAACACAACACTACATAAAGAGAGACCTAAAGACAACAACATAGCATGGCAGCAACACAACACTACATAAAGAGAGACCTAAAGACAACAACACAGCATGGTAGCAACACAACATGGCAACACAACACTACATAAAGAGAGACCTAAAGACAACAACACAGCATGGCAGCAACACAACACTACATAAAGAGAGACCTAAAGACAACAACATAGCATGGTAGCAACACAACATGACAACACAACACTACATAAAGAGAGACCTAAAGACAACAACATAGCATGGCAGCAACACAACACTACATAAAGAGAGACCTAAAGACAACAACATAGCATGGCAGCAACACAACACTACATAAAGAGAGACCTAAAGACAACAACACAGCATGGTAGCAACACAACATGACAACACAACACTACATAAAGAGAGACCTAAAGACAACAACACAGCATGGCAGCAACACAACATGACAACACAACACTACATAAAGAGAGACCTAAAGACAACAACATAGCATGGCAGCAACACAACATGACAACACAAGACTACATAAAGAGAGACCTAAAGACAACAACATAGCATGGCAGCAACACAACATGACAACACAACACTACATAAAGAGAGACCTAAAGACAACAACATAGCATGGCAGCAACACAACATGACAACACAAGACTACATAAAGAGAGACCTAAAGACAACAACACAGCATGGCAGCAACACAACACTACATAAAGAGAGACCTAAAGACAACAACATAGCATGGCAGCAACACAACACTACATAAAGAGAGACCTAAAGACAACAACATAGCATGGCAGCATCACAACATGACAACACAACACTACATAAAGAGAGACCTAAAGACAACAACATAGCATGGCAGCAACACAACATGACAACACAAGACTACATAAAGAGAGACCTAAAGACAACAACACAGCATGGCAGCATCACAACATGACAACACAAGACTACATAAAGAGAGACCTAAAGACAACAACACAGCATGGCAGCATCACAACATGACAACACAACACTACATAAAGAGAGACCTAAAGACAACAACATAGCATGGCAGCAACACAACATGACAACACAAGACTACATAAAGAGAGACCTAAAGACAACAACACAGCATGGCAGCATCACAACATGACAACACAACACTACATAAAGAGAGACCTAAAGACAACAACATAGCATGGCAGCAACACAACATGACAACACAACACTACATAAAGAGAGACCTAAAGACAACAACACAGCATGGCAGCAACACAACACTACATAAAGAGAGACCTAAAGACAACAACACAGCATGGCAGCAACACAACACTACATAAAGAGAGACCTAAAGACAACAACATAGCATGGCAGCAACACAACATGACAACACAAGACTACATAAAGAGAGACCTAAAGACAACAACATAGCATGGCAGCAACACAACATGACAACACAAGACTACATAAAGAGAGACCTAAAGACAACAACATAGCATGGCAGCAACACAACATGACAACACAACACTACATAAAGAGAGACCTAAAGACAACAACACAGCATGGCAGCAACACAACATGACAACAATATGGTAGCAGAGCTGAACGAAAGGGGACTGACTGGTTGACAGGGGAATGTTCTCTCTTGTCATTTCCTAGGGACTTTTTTTCCTCCTCACACTTTCTTTCTCGTGACCTTTTGCCTTGGTGGTTAATTCTGTGAAGAATGTCACGATCATATGACTATGAAATCCTGTAGTTTCTCCCTCTCCCTCTCTCTCTCTGTCTCTCTCTCTCTCTCCCTCTCTCTCTCTCTCTCTCTCTCTCTCTCTCTCTCTCTCTGTCTCTCTCTCTCTCTCTCTCTCTCTCTCTCTCTCTCTCTCTCTCTCTCTCTCTCTCTCTCTCTCTCTCTCTCTCTCTCTCTCTCTCTCTCTCTCTCTCTCTCTCTCTCTCTCTCTCTCTCTCTCTCTCTCTGTCTCTCTCTCTCCCTCTCTCTCTCTGTCTCTCTCTCTCTCTCCCTCTCTCTCTCTCTCTCTCTCTCTCTCTCTCTCTCTCTCTCTCTCTCTCTCTCTCTCTCTCTCTCTCTCTGTCTCTCTCTCTCTCTCTCTGTCTCTCTCTCTCTCTCTCTCTCTCTCTCTCTCTCTCTCTCTCTCTCTCTCTCCCTCTCTCTCTCTCTCTCTCTCTCTCTCTCTCTCTCTCTCTCTCTCTCTCTCTCTCTCTCTCTCTCTCTCTCTCTCTCTCTCTCTCTCTCTCTCTCTCTCTCTCTCTCTCTCTCTCTCTCTCTCTCTCTGTCTCTCTCTCTCTCTCTCTCTCTCTCTCTCTCTCTCTCTCTCTCTCTCTCTCTCTCTCTCTCTCTCTCTCTCTCTCTCTGTCTCTCTCTCTCTCTCTCTCTCTCTGTCTCTCTCTCTCTCTCTCTCTCTCTCTCTCTCTCTCTCTCTCTCTCTCTCTCTCTCTCTCTCTCTCTCTCTCTCTCTCTCTCTCTCTCTCTCTCTCTCTCTCTCTCTCTCTCTCTCTCTCTCTCTCTCTCTCTCTCTCTCTCTCTCTCTCTCTCTCTCTCTCTCTCTCTCTCTCTCTCTCTCTCTCTCTCTCTCTCTCTCTCTCTCTCTCTCTCTCTCTCTCTCTCTGTCTCTCTCCCTCTCTCTCTCTCTGTCATAGCAGCCAAGTTCTCAAGCTTTCTTTCCATGCTTTCAATCTACCTGGTCATGAACACACACACACACACACACACACACACACACACACACACACACACACACACACACACACACACACACACACACACACACACACACACACACACACACACACACACACACACACACACACACACACACACAGACTTATTTATCCTGTTTGGGATAGGGGGCAGCATTTTCACGTTTGGATGAAAAGCGTGCCCAGAGTAAACTTCCTGCTACTGGCCCAGAAGCTGATATATGCATATTATTAGTATTATTGAATAGAAAACACTCTGAGGTTTCTAAAACTGTTTGAATGATGTCTGTGAGTATAACATAACTCATATGGCAGGTGAAAACCTGAGAAGAATCCAACCAGGAAGTGGGAAATCTGAGGTTTGTAGTTTTTAAGTCTTTGCCTATCCAATATACATTGTCTATGGGGTCATTTTGCACTTCCTAAGGCTTCCACTAGATGTCAACAGTCTTTGGAACCTTGTTTGAGGCTTCTACTGTGAAATGTGGGCGAATTAGAGCTGAATCAACCAGAGGCCTGCCAGAGTGCCATGAGCTGATCACGCATGTGCATACGTGAGAGCGAAAGGAATTCTCCGGTTGGAACATTATTGAAGATAACTACCCACAACTAAGGTGGCAAAACAGGATGCCTAAGTATGATTCCTAATCAGAGACAACGATAGACAGCTGTCCCTGATTGAGAACCATACCCGGCCAAAACATAGAAACAGAAAACATGGCAATAAAGAAACTAGAATGCCCACCCTAGTCACACCCTGGCCTAACCAAAATAGAGAATACAAGCCTCTCTATGGCCAGGGTGTGACAGTTAGTGATTCATTTTGTCTTTATTTCTGCCTTTTTGTGACTCCTCTCTTTGGCTGGAAAATGGCTGTGTGTGTTTTTGTGACTAGGCTCTGACCTAACATAATCATATGGTGGGCTTTCGCTGTAAAGCCTTTTTGAAATCGGACACGATGGGCAGATAAACAAGAAGTTTATCTTTAATTTGGTGTATTGCACTTGTGAATGTATGAAAGTTACATATTAAAAAATATATTTGAATTTCGAGCTCTGCCTTTTCAGTGGAATGTTGTTGAACCCCTAGCCATAAGTAGATTTATACAATGTTATTATTTGTCTATTCTGGAACAACACAACACATAATTATGTACATACTTACATGGAATACTTCTGTATTCAGAGATTACTACTACATGATGTGTTTCTACTACTCCATGATGTGTTTCTAGTACTCCATGATGTGTTTCTACTACTCCATGATCTGTTTCTGCTACTCCATATTGTGTTTCTAGTACTCCGTCTTGTGTTTCTACTACTCCATGATGTGTTTCTACTACTCCATATTGTTTCTACTACTCCATCTTGTTTCTACTACTCCATCTTGTGTTTCTAGTACTCCATCTTGTGTTTCTACCACTCCATCTTGTTTCTACTACTCCATCTTGTTTCTACTACTCCATCTTGTGTTTCTACTACTCCATCTTGTTTCTACTACTCCATCTTGTGTTTCTACTACTCCATCTTGTGTTTCTACTACTCCATCTTGTGTTTCTACTACTCCATCTTGTTTTCCTACTCATCTTGTGTTTCTACTACTCCATCTTGTGTTTCTACTACTCCATCTTGTTTCTACTACTCCATCTTGTTTTCCTACTCATCTTGTGTTTCTACTACTCCATCTTGTTTCTACTACTCCATCTTGTTTCTACTACTCCATCTTGTCTCTACTACTCCATCTTGTGTTTCTACTACTCCATCTTGTTTTCCTACTCATCTTGTGTTTCTACTATTCCATCTTGTTTCTACTACTCCATCTTGTGTTTCTACTACTCCATCTTGTGTTTCTACTACTCCATCTTGTTTCTACTACTCCATCTTGTGTTTCTACTACTCCATCTTGTTTCTACGACTCCATCTTGTGTTTCTACTACTCCATCTTGTTTTACTACTCCATCTTGTGTTTCTAGTACTCCATCTTGTTTCTACGACTCCATCTTGTGTTTCTACTACTCCATCTTGTTTCTACTACTCCATCTTATGTTTCTACTACTCCATCTTGTTTCTACTACTCCATCTTGTGTTTCTACTACTCCATCTTGTGTTTCTACTACTCCATCTTGTTTCTACTACTCCATCTTGTTTCTACTACTCCATCTTGTGTTTCTAGTACTCCATCTTGTGTTTCTACTACTCCATCTTGTTCTACTACTCCATCTTGTTTCTACTACTCCATCTTGTGTTTCTAGTCATCCATCTTGTGTTTCTAGTACTCCATCTTGTGTTTCTAGTTCTCCATCTTGTGTTTTTCTACTACTCCATCTTGTGTTTCTACTACTCCATATTGTGTTTCTACTACTCCATCTTGTGTTTCTACTACTCCATCTTGTGTTTCTACTACTCCATCTTGTGTTTCTACTACTCCATCTTGTGTTTCTACTACTCCATCTTGTTTCTACGACTCCATCTTGTGTTTCTAGTACTCCATCTTGTTCTACTACTCCATCTTGTGTTTCTAGTACTCCATCTTGTGTTTCTAGTACTCCATCTTGTTCTACTACTCCATCTTGTGTTTCTAGTACTCCATCTTGTGTTTCTAGTACTCCATCTTGTTCTACTACTCCATCTTGTGTTTCTAGTACTCCATCTTGTGTTTCTAGTACTCCATCTTGTTTCTACTACTCCATCCTGTTTCTACGACTCCATCTTGTGTTTCTAGTACTCCATCTTGTTTCTACTACTCCATCCTGTTTCTACGACTCCATCTTGTGTTTCTACTACTCCATCTCGTTCTACTACTCCATCTTGTGTTTCTAGTACTCCATCTTGTTCTAGTACTCCATCTTGTGTTTCTAGTACTCCATCTTGTGTTTCTAGTACTCCATCTTGTTCTACTACTCCATCTTGTGTTTCTAGTACTCCATCTTGTTTCTACTACTCCATCCTGTTTCTACTACTCCATCTTGTTTCTACTACTCCATCTTGTTTCTACTACTCCATCTTGTTTCTACTACTCCATCTTGTGTTTCTACTACTCCATCTTGTGTTTCTACTACTCCATCTTGTTTCTACTACTCCATCTTGTGTTTCTACTACTCCATCTTGTTTCTACAACTCCATCTTGTTTCTACTACTCCATCTTGTGTTTCTAGTACTCCATCTTGTGTTTCTACTACTCCATCTTGTTTCTACTACTCCATCTTGTTTCTACTACTCCATCTTGTGTTTCTAGTCATCCATCTTGTGTTTCTAGTACTCCATCTTGTGTTTCTAGTACTCCATCTTGTGTTTTTCTACTACTCCATCTTGTGTTTCTACTACTCCATATTGTGTTTCTACTACTCCATCTTGTGTTTCTAGTACTCCATCTTGTTTCTACTACTCCATCTTGTGTTTCTACTACTCCATCTTGTGTTTCTACTACTCCATCTTGTTTCTACGACTCCATCTTGTGTTTCTAGTACTCCATCTTGTTCTACTACTCCATCTTGTGTTTCTAGTACTCCATCTTGTGTTTCTAGTACTCCATCTTGTTCTACTACTCCATCTTGTGTTTCTAGTACTCCATCTTGTGTTTCTAGTACTCCATCTTGTGTTTCTAGTACTCCATCTTGTGTTTCTAGTACTCCATCTTGTTTCTACTACTCTATCCTGTTTCTATGACTCCATCTTGTGTTTCTAGTACTCCATCTTGTTTCTACGACTCCATCTTGTGTTTCTACTACTCCATCTTGTTCTACTAATCCATCTTGTGTTTCTAGTACTCCATCTTGTTCTACTACTCCATCTTGTATTTCTAGTACTCCATCTTGTGTTTCTAGTACTCCATCTTGTTCTACTACTCCATCTTGTGTTTCTAGTACTCCATCTTGTGTTTCTAGTACTCCATCTTGTTTCTACTACTCCATCCTGTTTCTACTACTCCATCTTGTGTTTCTACTACTCCATCTTGTTTCTACTACTCCATCTTGTTTCTACTACTCCATCTTGTTTCTACTACTCCATCTTGTGTTTCTACTACTCCATCTTGTGTTTCTACTACTCCATCTTGTGTTTCTACTACTCCATCTTGTGTTTCTACTACTCCATCTTGTGTTTCTACTACTCCATCTTGTTTCTACTACTCCATCTTGTGTTTCTACTACTCCATCTTGTTTCTACTACTCCATCTTGTGTTTCTACTACTCCATCTTGTTTCTACTACTCCATGATTTGTTTCTAGTACTCCATCTTGTGTTTCGACTACTCCATCTTGGAGTAGTGATACATTTTTACATAAATTCCTGTCAATTTCCATTATTAAAGTGGCTGGAGTTGAGTCAATATGTTGGCAGCAGCCACTCAATGTTAGTGGTGGCTGTTTAACAGTCTGATGGCCTTGAGATAGAAGCTGTTTCTCAGTCTCTCGGTCCCTGCTTTGATGCACCTGTACTGACCTCGTCTTCTGGATGATAGCAGGGTGAACAGGCAGTGGCTCGGGTGGTTGTTGTCCTTGATGATGTTTTTGGCCTTCTTGTGTTTCTGCTACTCCATCTTGTGTTTCTACTACTCCATCTTGTTTCTACTACTCCATCTTGTGTTTCTACTACTCCATCTTGTGTTTCTACTACTCCATGATGTGTTTCTACTACTCCATCTTGTGTTTCTACTACTCCATGATGTGTTTCTACTACTCCATGATGTGTTTCTACTACATCTTGTTTCTACTACTCCATCTTGTGTTTCTACTACTCCATGATGTGTTTCTACTACTCCATGTTGTGTTTCTACTACTCCATCTTGTTTCTACTACTCCATGATGTGTTTCTACTACTCCATGATTTGTTTCTACTACTCCATGTTGTGTTTCTACTACTCCATGTTGTGTTTATAATACTCCATCTTGTTTCTACTACTCCATGATCTTGTTTCTACTACTCCATGATGTGTTTCTACTACTCCATGATGTGTTTCTACTACTCCATGATGTGTTTCTACTACTCCATGATGTGTTTCTACTACTCCTATGCCTCCACTCCACTCCCCCCACCCCACACCTCCCTCCTTTCTCACCCCCATTCCCCACACCCTCTGCCCACTTTATTTGTTACTGCTAAACATTGGTAGCACTCTGTTGGTGTTCTGTGCTCATTGGAAGTGTGTCTGCTAGCAGGCTAGGAGAGGAGGGTTGGGATGGAGAGAGGGATGGGTGAGTGGGTAGCATTGTTCTCCTAGCCTGCTGTACCATTGAGCTTCCCAGATACTTCTCTCTCCTCAGCCCAGGGCTCAGTTCAGTGGAATGTCAGCTATGTGCCAGACCTCACCTCAGCACTGTCTGAGAGAGAGAGAGAGAGAGACAAAGAGAGAGAGACAAAGAGAGAGAGACAAAGAGAGAGAGACAAAGAGAGAGAGACAAAGAGAGAGAGACAAAGAGAAAGACAAAGAGAGAGACAAAGAGAGAGAGAATTCCAGGGGGGGGGGGGGTTGTGGTATCCCAGGTGTGTTGTGTGCTCTGGCACCCCGCTGAAGGAAGAAAGGAGAAAGGGCTTCACTGTCATGGCAGATGGCTTCAGTTGTTGAACATTTCACTACGTCCATAACCCCTTGTGCATCCCACAGGGCTCTGGACTAAAGTAATGCACTGCACAGGGAATAGGGTGGCATTTGGGATGCACCCTTGTTTGGATTTGCAACTGGAGTTATATTCACCCGGCATTTTAACCTTCATCTTAAAAGAGATTAAACCCCTTCAACTCATCCAGAACGCCGCAGCCCGTCTGGTGTTCAACCTTCCCAAGTTCTCTCACGTCACCCCGCTCCTCCGTTCTCTCCACTGGCTTCCAGTTGAAGCTCGCATCCGCTACAAGACCATGGTGCTTGCCTACGGAGCTGTGAGGGGAACGGCACCTCAGTACCTCCAGGCTCTGATCAGGCCCTACACCCAAACAAGGGCACTGCGTTCATCCACCTCTGGCCTGCTCGCCTCCCTACCACTGAGGAAGTACAGCTCCCGCTCAGCCCAGTCAAAACTGTTCGCTGCTCTGGCCCCCCAATGGTGGAACAAACTCCCTCACGATGCCAGGACAGCGGAGTCAATCACCACCTTCCGGAGACACCTGAAACCCCACCTCTTTAAGGAATACCTAGGATAGGATAAGTATCCCCCCCCCCTTTAAGATTTAGATGCACTATTGTAAAGTGACTGTTCCACTGGATGTCATAAGGTGAATGCACCAATTTGTAAGTCGCTCTGGATAAGAGCGTCTGCTAAATGACTTAAATGTAAATGTAAAAAGAGGCCAAGTTGTTGTTGGTGTCAGTCACAGGCTTAACAATCTGTACCCCAACCAAAAACCCTGGACGAACAGAGATATCCGTACCATGTTTAGAGCCCGTACTACAGCGTTCAATGTCAGCAGAACAAACCCAGATGACTTGGTGGCATGCGAAAGCAGGTATGAGCTCCTCAAATCCATTATGGATGCAAAAAGACAATACAGACTTAAACTTGAATTGATGTTCGACAACTCAGACTCATGAGGCATTTAGCAAGGACTATAGACTATCACAGATTACAATTGCAAATACAGCTGTGTGGTGCCCATCGAATCCTCCCTCCCAGACGAGCTTAACATATTCTATGCTCGCCACTCCTCAGTAAAAGGGACATGATAGCCCGCTTGGAGTTTGCCAAAAGGCACGTAAAGACTCTCAGACAATTGTAATGGTGAGCGGTTTAGCATGTCTTGGGGGTTTGATATTTGTGCGTCTGTAACTTTGTCGCTCATCATTATTCACAATTCATTCAGGACTATCCTTAATCATGGCAGCAACCATATTAATGCCTTGAAAGCGGCGGCTCTAGCCCTTAGCTCAGTGTGGATGTTGCCTGTAATCCATGGCTTCTGGTTGGGAAATGTACGTACGGTCACTGTGGGGACGACGTCGTCGATGACCTTATTGATGAAGCCGGTGGTATACTTCTCAATGTCATTGGATGAATCGCGGAACATATTTCAGTCTGTTCTAGCAAAACAGTCCTGTAGCTTAGCATCCGCGTCATCTGACCACTTCCATATTGAGCGAGTCACTGGTATTTGCTGCTTTAGTTTTTGCTTGTAAGCAGGAATCAGGAGGACAGAATTATGGTCATATTTGCCAAATGGAGGGCAAGGGAGAGCTTTGTACGCGTCTCTGTGTGTGGAGTAAAGGGGGTCTAGGATTTCGTTTTTTCCATGGTTGCACATGTGACATGCTGGTAGAAATTAGGTAAAACCGATATAAGTTTGCCTGCATTAAAGTCCCCGGCCACTAGGAGCGCCACTTCTGGATGAGCATTTTCTTGTTTGCTTATGGCCTTATACAGCTCGTTGAGTGCGGTCTTAGTGCCAGCGTTGGTTTGTAGTGGTAAATAGACAGCTGCAAATAATATAGATGAGAACTCTCTTGGTAGATGGTGTGGTCAATAGCTTATCATGAAGTACTCTACCTCAAGCGAGCAATACCTCGGGACTTCTTTAATATTAGACATCGCACACCAGCAGTTATTGACAAATAGACACACTCCTCCGCCCCTCGTCTTACCAGACGTAGCTGCTCTGTCCTGCCGAAACACGGAGAAGTCAGCCAGCTCCGATATTATCCATGTCGTCGTTCAGCCAAATCTCAGTGAAACAAGATATTACAGTTTTTAATGTCGCGTTAGTAGGGTAAATGGGTAGGGTTGGGTATAGGATACAGACCTGGTTTAGGGGGTAGGGCTGGGTATAGGATACAGACCTGGTTTAGGGGGTAGGGCTGTGTATAGGATACAGACCTAGTTTAGGGGGTAAGGCTGTCGTATAGGATACAGACCCGGTTTAGGGGGTAAGGCTGGGTATAGGATACAGACCCAGTTTAGGAGGTAAGGCTGTGTACAGGATACAGACCCGGCTGGGAATAGGATAGGGAACCAGTTTAGGGTTGGGTTGTGGGTTGGGGAATACATAGGGATACTGAGAATGCACAGAAGGTCAATCATGGAAGACGTTCTATAGGTTATAGGCATCATTGAAGAGGTTTTTTGAATGCGATGACTGTGTCTGCATCTTGTATGTGTGGCGGGAGTGAAGAGCAGCTGAAGGCCCGAACACCCATGATGGAGAGGCGGAATGGGAGGGAGACAAGGAGACCAGCAGAGGAGGAGCAAGGGAAATGGTTGTCTGTTGTTCCTGGTTGGGTTTCAGTTTACTCTTCTTTATTACCCCCTATCCAATATTAAAGGAAAACCAACACCATGCTCTGCCGTGCCATCGCAACCCGAGTTACCAGTTCCCGTTACTTCCTGTTTCTACAGAGCTGCTAGTTTGACCAGCACATAGAGCTGTGGTCAGAAGTATGGGATACCCCCAATGTTGTAGGGCTGACACAATTTTTGCAAGGCTGACCCAATGTTGTAAGGCTGACCCAATGTTGCAGAGCTGACCCAATGTTGCAAGGCTGAACCAATGTTGTACGGCTGAACCAATGTTGCAAGGCTGACCCATCATGAAGGGCTGACCCAATGTTGCAAGGCTGACCCAATGTTACAAGGCTGACCCAATGTTGCAAGGCTGACCCAATGTTGCAGGGCTGACCCAATGTTGTAAGGCTGACCCAATGTTGCAGAGCTGACCCAATGTTGCAAGGCTGACCCAATGTTGCAGGGCTGACCCAATGTTGCAAGGCTGACCCAATGTTGTAGGCTGACCCAATGTTGCAAGGCTGACCCAATGTTACAAGGCTGACCCAATGTTGCAGGGCTGACCCAATGTTGCAGGGCTGACCCAATGTTGCAGGGCTGACCCAATGTTGCAGGGCTGACCCAATGTTGCAAGGCTGACCCAATGTTGCAGGGCTGACCCAATGTTGCAAGGCTGACCCAATGTTGTAGGTCTCAGGTGGCGTTTCATTCTGGATCCATAATTGACATTTGTCCTGATTTCTACGAGCTAGTTGTTGATAATAGCTAGTTGTTGATAGTAGCTAGTTGTTGATAATAGCTAGTTGTTGATAATAGCTAGTTGTTGATAATAGCTAGTTGTTGATAATAGCTAGTTGTTGATAATAGCTAGTTGTTGATAGTAGCTAGTTGTTGATAGTAGCTAGTTGTTGATAATAGCTAGTTGTTGATAATAGCTAGTTGTTGATATTAGCTAGTTGTTGACAATAGCTAGTTGTTGATAGTAGCTAGTTGTTGATAATAGCTAGTTGTTGATAATAGCTAGTTGTTGATAATAGCTAGTTGTTGATAATAGCTAGTTGTTGATATTAGCTAGTTGTTGATATTAGCTAGTTGTTGATAGTAGCTAGTTGTTGATAGTAGCTAGTTGTTGATAATAGCTAGTTGTTGATAATAGCTAGTTGTTGATAATAGCTAGTTGTTGATAATAGCTAGTTGTTGATAGTAGCTAGTTGTTGAAAATAGCTAGTTGTTGATAATAACTAGTTGTTGATATTAGCTAGTTGTTGATAATAGCTAGTTGTTGATAATAGCTAGTTGTTGATAATAGCTAGTTGTTGACAATAGCTAGTTGTTGATAATAGCTAGTTGTTGATAATAGCTAGTTGTTGATAATAGCTAGTCGTTGATAGTAGCTAGTTGTTGATAATAGCTAGTTGTTGATATTAGCTAGTTGTTGATAATAGCTAGTTGTTGACAATAGCTAGTTGTTGATAATAGCTAGTTGTTGATAATAGCTAGTTGTTGATAATAGCTAGTTGTTGATAGTAGCGAGTTGTTGATAGTAGCTAGGTCTGGTTGTTGATAACATATCCTGTGAAGGACCGCCCAGCTAGCACATTTAGTTCCTTGGTAGTTGTGGTAACGTAAAAATAAATTCTCCATTGGTTCTGGGAACGAAGCCTAACTTTTTTAAAATAAGTTCTGAGAACGGAAGTGAACATTTTGCCTGTTTTGGGAACATACATATTTACGTTGCATTGAGGTTCTGAGAATGTTTTAGGTTATTTTGAGTTTTTTTCCTTTAATTGAACGTTTCAATAAATTCTTATAATACTGCTAGCTGAGTTTGGGTTAACAGTTTGGATATTTTTTTAATACCTTTCTTAAAACTGAACATTTTAATAAGACTGCTAGCTTAGGTTAACTGTTTTGAACTCTAAGCTCAGATAGGATATATGGAAATGACTTTGCTTAGGCATTAATCGTTTTTTTTTTATTGCAGCACAGCTTCACTAAGATTTGAACCTATGCTCTTCTTATTTCTGGCACATGGAATTAGACCACTGCACCACCAGGATGGAGCAAGCATATCATGTTTTGTTACTCATAAAAATATGTTAATTTTAGTCTATTTAAAAAGGCCCCATTTCAAAGGAAACAAGCACAACAATAAGATCAGGTGTGGCCAATTATTGAGAGTGGCCAACACACCTGAACACACTTAACAAGATAGAGATAGAGATAGTTTTGTTGACGCTGAGAACAGAATGTATGTTTTTCAAAAGTATTCTTAGAATGTTTTTGAACATTACTCATGTTCTCTTTTGTTATTGTTATGATAAATGCTGTTAATGTTCTGAAAGTATGACTTTTAAATAGAACTTTGAGGAAACCTGCAGAAAACGTATTGAAATTCCCACAGCAGAATGTTGTTTCTTAAAACGTTCTCTGAACTATTTGAGAACATTCCCCAACATTTAAGACGGAGTACTAGTCCTTCAACTTTATATACGATACGACAGACAGCAGACGCTTGCTGGATCTGTTTGTGCTTTATGATCCACATAAACAAACTGGGCCCGGTTTCCACATAACGATAGAATTTACACTTACGGAGTGTTTAACGATGCATCTTTCCTACAACGACCGAAGATGTAACGTGCGTTTCCCAAAACACTATGCAGAGAGAGCGCGGTCGCTAAGTGCGTCGTTGAGGCATAGTGTCGATACTGATATGATCGTGATAAAAGGAGTGCTGCTCTCAGATCAGTTTTCGCCATTCAAACCCCCAAACCCTACTATCTTACCCTAACATTATAATTATTTCACAATACTGATGAAGGATCAGCTCCTAGAAGAGATATTACCACCTACCGCTGCTAATATTGAGGCAACTTATTCTAATGCTTACCCAATATAAATGCACTAAATCCCAGATTTAAGCACATCATTGCGCACGTTAGGTTACACATCATGAAATATGCTGAGATAAATTACAGACCGTAGCCTACAAGTAGCAAAATAGAACTCAATTGACCCTTCTCTAAGCCACCTTTGGTTACTGTTGCAACCTCAAACAACATTTTCCCAGAAAGCCCAATTCCCCAACCATCCTCTGGTGAAATCCCCTCACAATGATTTCAAACTGTGTTTATAATCCATCATGAAATTGAACACAGACTAACTACCCCCTTGCTAATCAGGAACCTCTTGGTTATGTTGTGGTGGACTGTCATTACAATTGCTTCACGACAACCTGGTAAAATTGTGTTTGTAGTATAGCTAGCCACTGAATGGCTCTAAATTCACTGTCAGCATGCAGTCAAAGCTGTACCCACTTTTTGAGCTAACTAGCGCTCTCAAATCGTATCCTGATGTCGACAACAGATGGGAGTTGTATTCATAACATGGCTAACTTAGCTAGCTAACATACATTTTGAGAAAACAAGATATATTAGGTGGCTAGCTAGCGTTAGCAACGTTTGGTAGTCAATGAGACCGAGAGCTAGCTAACCAGCTGAGATAGAAATTAATGTAACAAAAGTATAATTTTGGATTAGAAAATACTCCATCAACAGGCTCTGCATTTCAGGAATCACAGTAACAAGTTCTCCTGCTGCACTGTTCAGTTATTTAGCCATTTAAACATTTATTTCTGGTAGAAAACGCTCTTTTTTTTGACATAGCCCTCACTGGCTTTCAGCATCACTCCATCAAGGGAAATATAGTACTCTTTCTAACAAAGATATTTACATATATTTCAGGATGTTGTGTATCTCTGGAAATAATCAGAATTAATGTAAACATTACACTTTTGAAAACACAGCTTGTCTCAGTAAGTGATTTCTTGGCAGAATTTCCCCTGGTTATGTGGTAGCCACGGGACAGGGTAAATTGAGTCACGGGACAGGGTAAATTGAGTCACGGGACAGGGTAAATTGAGTCACGGGACAGGGTAAATTGAGTCACGGGACAGGGTGAGTCACGGGACAGGGTGATCCACGGGACAGGATAAATTGAGTCACGGGACAGGGTAAATTGATCCACGGGACAGGGTAAATTGAGTCATGGGACAGGGTAAATTGAGTCACGGGACAGGGTAAATTGAGCCACGGGACAGGGTAAATTGAGCCACGGGACAGGGTAAATTGAGTCCACGGGACAGGGTAAATTGAGCCACGGGACAGGGTAAATTGAGCCACGGGACAGGGTAAATTGAGCCACGGGACAGGGTAAATTGAGCCACGGGACAGGGTAATTTAATCCGCCTACACATTTCTGTACTGAATGAAATATTAAAATACTAACTTTTTAAAACCACGTCTATCTTTATTTCCCATAAAAACCAATAGATTCTCACACTCCATATCTATAACCTCCCAGTAATTTATTGGGTAAAGAAAACTAACGTTTTTTGCATCACTGTGCCTGAAACGTTGGTGTTTTTTTACCCAATAAATTACTGGGAGGTTATACATTTTTATAGCTTCTAGTTTATTCACCGTTAGTCAGCACCTGGACACCAAATCATTTTCTCTGAGTGTGCTTTTTAATAGACTATTATCTCTGTTTCCCACAATTCAACACAATCACAATAGTTTCGTTTAAAAAAATATATATATATATATATAAAGCATCTTTTAACACAGGCTTAACACCTAGCAAACACGTTGTACTTGAAAAAAATAACATAGGCCCTGTTGTTACCTCATGTCCCAGCGATAATGACACTTGAATTTGCTCAACTTGCCATTGGCTCAATCATTGGCTCGTCTTACCCCAAGGCAAACATTTTGACCATATTGACTCTGTTACAGGCTGGATCACGTTGTTGTATGTTTTCATTCTGTAATGTATTGATTGTTGCTGCCTTCTTGGTCAGATCTCCCTTGAAGAAGAGACTCTGGGTCTCAATGGGCTTTTCCTGGTTAAATAAATCAATATTATCCCACACAAATACAAGGATGCACTTTTATGCTAGGTTTAAGACCTCATATTGAAGCTTACAGAGACCCCAGCTGATGTGTAGAACACTCTTCAAATGATCTGCTTTAGTTTAGATACAAGCATCACGAAACCTCTAAACACAAATATCTTTTGACTTGGTGAAAATTAGTTTTTGGGACCTGACTTGCTTACCTCTTCTTCCATGTGGTTTCTTCCTTCACAGACTCCATGAAATGATGACCTCTTGCTAAATATTTGGCCAAATTATTAATTTTGTGTAGGGTTTCCTAGAAACAAGGGTGTCTCAACCTTTGGATCAACTTACCCCAATCTCCCCTACTGTGGTACAGCCATATGGCCTCTCTGCCTGATGTGTTCAAACATCCTCTGTTGGTGCTCTGTACGTAGAGATTCAGACCTGACTCAGCTGAGGCTCGCCTTTCAAGCTTGGTGTGTGTGTGTGTGTGTGTGTGTGTGTGTGTGTGTGTGTGTGTGTGTGTGTGTGTGTGTGTGTGTGTGTGTGTGTGTGTGTGTGTGTGTGTGTGTGTGTGTGTGTGTGTGTGTGTGTGTGTGTGTGTCTTTCAGCAGCACTTGTTAATTGGAGTGTTATGCAGCGTTTGTTTGGTCAGTGGTATCAGGTTACTGATGAAGGGGCCAGGCCAGCTTCAATAATAGATATCACAGACAATGGAGCGCATGCATCCCAACTCAGCCTCCCACAGCCCTGCCCCCTAGCCTCCAGCCTCCCCTCCTCCTCTCTCCCTCCCTCTCTCCCTCCCCCTCCCTCTCTCCCTCTCTCCCTCCCTCCCTCTCCCCCTCCCTCCCTCCCTCCCCCCTCCCTCCCTCCCTCTCCCCTCCCCCCTCCCCTCCTCCCTCCCTCCCTCCCTCCCCCCTCCCTCCTCCCTCCCTCCCTCCCTCGCCCCTCCCCCCTCCCTCTCTCCCTCCCTCCTCCCCCCTCCCTCCCCTCCCTCCCTCCCTCCCTCCCCTCCCTCCCTCCCTCTCCCCCTCCCTCCCTCCCCCACCCCCTCCCTCCCTCCCTCCCTCTCCCCTCCCCCTCCTCTCCCTCCCTCCCTCTCCCCTCCCTCCTCCCTCCCTCCCTCCCTCCCCCTCCCTCCCTCCCTCCCTCCCTCACCCCTCCCTCCCCCTCCCTCCCCTCCCTCCCTCTCCCCTCCCTCCCTCCCTCCCCCTCACCCCTCCCCCTCCCTCCCCTCTCCCTCCCTCCCCCTCCCTCCCTCTCCCCCTCCCTCCCCTCCCTCCCTCACCCCTCTCTGTGATGTGGTTGCTATGTATTTTTCCTACCATCAGAACAGCACTGTTTTTTATTTCCGCTGAATGCATCTGGTTTGTCGTAGGTCCATTTGTTTATGTATGTATGGAAAACAGACCATATTCTCTCTGTCCTCCCCCCAATCTGTCTTTACCACATCATCATCCACTAGACCTGTCAGCATGAACACACCCTCCCTCCCCCTCTTTTATCCCTCCTCCTATTCTGTGGTCTCTCTCTCTCTCTCTCTCTCTCTCTCTCTCTCTCTCTCTCTCTCTCTCTCTCTCTCTCTCTCTCTCTCTCTCTCTCTCTCTCTCTCTCTCTCTCTCTCTCTCTCTCTCTCAACACACTGTTACACTTGCTTATCTAGTGCCCTGTCTCTCGCACTCTTCTCTTGGTCCTGAAAGCCTGTCTTTTTATTTCACTCTTTTCTTCTCTCTCTTCTTCTATCCTTCCTCTTTGAATATCTATTATGCTGTATGCTGAGGACTAGACTGACCAATGACTTTCAGGTATAGTACCGTACCACTCGCTGTTGGTTTTAATAGGAACGACATGGCTACTCACTGCTGCTTGGTGTTGCTGATCACCTGTTGCACAGACAGACCATTCTGTGTTGGGTTTTGTATTGTATTGTATTGTATTGTATTGTATTGTATTGTATTGTATTGTATTGTATTGTATTGTACTGGTTTTGAGGACATTTACGTTTGTAGTCATTTATCAGACGCTCTTATCCTGAGTGTCTTACAGGAGCAATTAGGGTTAAGTGCCTTGCTCAAGGGCACATCGACAGATTTTTCACGTTGTTGGCTCGGGTATTCAAACTAGCGACCTTTCAGTTACCCGCCCAACACTCTAACCACTAGGCTACCTGCCTCCTCTACACTCTAACCACTAGGCTACCTGCCTCTTCTACACTCTAACCACTAGGCTACCTGCCACCTCTACACTCTAACCACTAGGCTACCTGCCACCTCTACACTCTAACCACTAGGCTACCTGCCTCCTCTACACTCTAACCACTAGGCTACCTGCCACCTCTACACTCTAACCACTAGGCTACCTGCCACCTCTACACTCTAACCACTAGGCTACCTGCCTCCTCTACACTCTAACCACTAGGCTACCTGCTTTCCCCGAGAAGCAATTATGCGATGTAAAATACTAGAATTAGTTGTGGAACTCGTTTGTTCACCTGGAGAGGTAGGAGGGTAAACACCTAAAGACCATGCGGTGCAGTGCCCTTTAGCTTCTGTACGTTTACATATAAACAAAACACCTTTAAACACACTTTTGTGTCCCGAGTCTTAGTATATAACTCTCTTATTTCAACCATATCTGGTTGTTGACCTTTACATGTTTGATCAAGTGTATATTAAACTAAATATATTTAAAGTGAAGTAAACTAGCTTTGTTGCTATTGTCAGACTCCAAGGTCTCTCTGTAATAGAGAAATACAAGAAGGTTTCTGTGGAAGTGTCTTTATATTGCCAGGTGCAGCCGTTCATATTCTGTCGGCTGCCATTTTGTTCTTTTTACACTGAGGTGGTGTTCCAAACGGAACCCTATTGTCTACAGGTGTCAGATCTTAATTTGAATACTCTTGTTGCTGAGAATTTTCCTGCACCGCAGAAAATGAAGATGAGCTTTGATTTACATACATTCACAGAAAACCATCAGTAACATACGGGTATACCGTATAAACAGTATTGCACTTCTTATGGAACCTACTTTTTGTCTAGCTAGTAGTCTAAAAACCAATCAAGCAACATTATGGACCAAATGTTCACATGCTGTTGCTGCTGGGTTATTTTGCTGTGACAATACTGGTCAAATTAAGATCCAGCATCTGTATCTAGTGTACTACTTTTGACCAGGACCCACACTCAGACTAGGGCTCTGGTCAAACATAGTACACTATATAGGGGGTAGGATGGTGGTTGGGAGGCAGACTTGCCTAACTCTTCCCACTGCTGTCAAATTGAGGAACTTATTCTGCTGTAGATAATTGACTGGATGAGAATATTCTGATATCGGGATTGTAGTTGTTATGGTATGTTATGTCAGTTGAATTTGCATATATGCCATTGAGTATACTGCCCTCTCAGTATACTGCCCTCTCAGTATACTGCCCTCTCAGTATGCTGCCCTCTCAGTACACTGCCCTCTCAGTACACTGCCCTCTCAGTATACTGCCCTCTCAGTACGCTGCCCTCTCAGTACACTGCCCTCTCAGTACACTGCCCTCTCAGTATACTGCCCTCTCAGTTACTGCCCTCTCAGTATACTGCCCACTCAGTGTACTGCCCTCTCAGTATGCTGCCCTCTCAGTACACTGCCCTCTCAGTATACTGCCCTCTCAGTATACTGCCCTCTCAGTGTACTGCCCTCTCAGTACACTGCCCTCTCAGTATACTGCCCTCTCAGTGTACTGCCCTCTCAGTACACTGCCCTCTCAGTGTACTGCCCTCTCAGTACACTGCCCTCTCAGTATACTGCCCTCTCAGTGTACTGCCCTCTCAGTACACTGCCCTCTCAGTATACTGCCCTCTCAGTGTACTGCCCTCTCAGTGTACTGCCCTCTCAGTACACTGCCCTCTCAGTATACTGCCCTCTCAGTATACTGCCCTCTCAGTATACTGCCCTCTCAGTTACTGCCCTCTCAGTACACTGCCCTCTCAGTACGCTGCCCCCTTAGTACGCTGCCCTCTCAGTATACTGCCCTCTCAGTACACTGCCCTCTCAGTACGCTGCCCCCTTAGTACTGCCCTCTCAGTATGCTGCCCTCTCAGTATACTGCCCTCTCAGTACACTGCCCCCTCAGTACACTGCCCTCTCAGTACGCTGCCCCCTTAGTACGCTGCCCTCTCAGTATACTGCCCTCTCAGTACGCTGCCCTCTCAGTACGCTGCCCCCTCAATGTACCGCCCTCTCAATATACCGCCCTCTCAATATACCGCCCTCTCAATATACCGCCCTCTCAATATACCGCCCTCTCAATATACCGCCCTCTCAGTGTACCGCCCCCTCAGTACACTGCCCTCTCAATATACCGCCCTCTCAATATACCGCCCTCTCAATATACCGCCCTCTCAATATACCGCCCTCTCATATACTGCCCTCTCAGTGTACTGCCCTCTCAGTGTACTGCCCTCTCAGTATACTGCCCTCTCAGTGTACTGCCCTCTCAGTATACTGAGGCTTCGATCAGTTCAGGGCCAGTATCCTAGGAATCCTGTTAAAATCAATACTCCCAGCTCAGATGATAAGGTTTGCTCAGGATGATGATGATAAGACACTGCTCAGTTTTAGGATGATGATAAGACACTTCAGAGTAGGGTTTAGGATGATAGGTTTCAGAGTAGGTTTTGATGATAAGACACTGCTCAGAGTAGGTTTTAGGATGTTAAGACACTGCTCAGAGTAGGTTTTAGGATGTTAAGACACTGCTCAGAGTAGGGTTTAGGATGATGAGACACTTCCAGGACAAACTCTGAGCCAGGAGTAAAATCAACCAACTAAAAGTTCATATCAGCTGGTAATTACGACAGTTGGAGGTACCGCAAAGGAAAGATGGTGATGACGCTCATTGACATCGTTGCAAATGATGGGGATTAACCAATCACGATGAGGCATCGCCAGCTGTGAACTCTACAGCACAGTTCAGACAACCACAGTGAATGTGACTGTGCATCAAATGTTGTAATGGTCAAACGTTTGGCGTGCGTCACCTTTAAAAAAAAAAAAACAATTCTGATGGTTGTTAGAAGCGGACTTTTGATAATATTACTGTTGTATCAACACACTCGTCACTCCCGTTCAACATCCCTAAATCTCTTCGGCACAGTAGCTTTCACGTCACTTACCAATAACGTTCGAAAGGTTTATCACTTCCATCGAACACAATCAATGTTAACATAAGCCTTAGATGCCTTCAACTGCCCAACTTACAGGCCCAAGTTATAATCATTTTACCAACTGGATATTGAGCCACAAAGAGAGAACATGAGGTGGGTTGATTAAATATTCAAAATAAAAAACATCTGTAATGATTTATTAGTGGCTAGTGGTTTGTATGTAAATATTTAGGCATCAATGGGAGCTGCTGAGGGGAGGAGGGCTCATACTAATACCTGGAATGGAGCGAATGGACTGGTATCAAACACGTGTGTTTTGTATCTGGCACCATTCCACCAATTCCACTCCAGCCATTACCACGAGCCCGTCCTCTCCAATTAAGGTGCCACCAGCCTCCTGTGTTAGGCATATCATGTGAAATAGGCTTCACATGTGAAGTGAAAAGCACAAGAGATGCTGTTGCATGTAGCTTGAACCTTACCGCTGTTTCCATGGTGACTGTTTATCACATAGTTTTCCATCACTTCATTGTCCATTTATCAGACCTGGGATAACTATAGTTTTAACTATGCTTTGTGGAAATATAATGAACAAATTCCCAGGGGAAGTGACTACAACTATTTGAATACAGATTCCCCCCCAAGAAATTACTACTTAAAAAAACTTTTTGAATAGAGATCTCAGTAAGTAACTACATTTCAGAAACCAATGGATTGGCTGTCTACTACTAATGACAGGGCTGTATCTCCATGGATTGGCTGTCTACTACTAATGACAGGGCTGTATCTCCATGGATTGGCTGTCTACTACTAATGACAGTGCTGTATCTCCATGGATTGGCTGTCTACTACTAATGACAGGGCTGTATCTCCATGGATTGGCTGTCTACTACTAATGACAGTGCTGTATCTCCATGGATTGGCTGTCTACTACTAATGACAGGGCTGTATCTCCATGGATTGGCTGTCTACTACTAATGACAGTGCTGTATCTCCATGGATTGGCTGTCTACTACTAATGACAGTGCTGTATCTCCATGGATTGGCTGTCTACTACTAATGACAGGGCTGTATCTCCATGGATTGGCTGTCTACTACTAATGACAGTGCTGTATCTCCATGGATTGGCTGTCTACTACTAATGACAGGGCTGTATCTACATGGATTGGCTGTCTACTACTAATGACAGGGCTGTATCTCCATGGATTGGCTGTCTACTACTAATGACAGGGCTGTATCTACATGGATTGGCTGTCTACTACTAATGACAGGGCTGTATCTACATGGATTGGCTGTCTACTACTAATGACAGGGCTGTATCTACATGATTGGCTGTCTACTACTAATGATTGGCTGTCTACTACTAATGACAGGGCTGTATCTACATGTTTGATTGGCTGTCTACTACTAATGACAGGGCTGTATCTCCATGGATTGGCTGTCTACTACTAATGACAGGGCTGTATCTACATGGATTGGCTGTCTACTACTAATGACAGGGCTGTATCTACATGTTGGATTGGCTGTCTACTACTAATGACAGGGCTGTATCTACATGGATTGGCTGTCTACTACTAATGACAGGGCTGTATCTCCATGGATTGGCTGTCTACTACTAATGACATGGGGCTGTATCTACATGTCCATGGATTGGCTGTCTACTACTAATGACAGGGCTGTATCTCCATGGATTGGCTGTCTACTACTAATGACAGGGCTGTATCTACATGGATTGGCTGTCTACTACTAATGACAGGGCTGTATCTACATGGATTGGCTGTCTACTACTAATGACAGGGCTGTATCTGCATGGATTGGCTGTCTACTACTAATGACAGGGCTGTATCTACATGGATTGGCTGTCTACTACTAATGACAGGGCTGTATCTACATGGATTGGCTGTCTACTACTAATGACAGGGCTGTATCTACATGTTTGATTGGCTGTCTACTACTAATGACAGGGCTGTATCTACATGGATTGGCTGTCTACTACTAATGACAGGGCTGTATCTACATGGATTGGCTGTCTACTACTAATGACAGGGCTGTATCTACATGGATTGGCTGTCTACTACTAATGACAGGGCTGTATCTACATGGATTGGCTGTCTACTACTAATGACAGGGCTGTATCTACATGGATTGGCTGTCTACTACTAATGACAGGGCTGTATCTACATGTTGGATTGGCTGTCTACTACTAATGACAGTGCTGTATCTACATGGATTGGCTGTCTACTACTAATGACAGGGCTGTATCTACATGGATTGGCTGTCTACTACTAATGACAGGGCTGTATCTACATGGATTGGCTGTCTACTACTAATGACAGGGCTGTATCTACATGGATTGGCTGTCTACTACTAATGACAGGGCTGTATCTACATGGATTGGCTGTCTACTACTAATGACAGGGCTGTATCTACATGGATTGGCTGTCTACTACTAATGACAGGGCTGTATCTACATGTTGGATTGGCAGCCTTCAACTAAATCTCCTAAATATCAATGTCCCCAGGTGTACATAATCAAGTCAAACCAATTAACCAATGATTTTTTGTACAGATAAATATAAATATGGTGTGACGCTCAACTTCTGTATGAATCTTTCAACATGCCACTAAAAAGGTAGAAATCTGTAATTAATTTAATGAGACCTGAAAAATACTGCAGAGAAATTCAAAGCCATTTGCAAATATTGCAAACAGCAAGTTGGATGTTTAGCAAAAACTACTTTGAACCTATTTGTCCATCTGAGAGTAGGTGTTCTTGTTTCAAACACACACTATACCATCTTTAAAGGAATAGTTTCATGTAGGCTTACCCCTGCATGATGTTTTGATAACAGTCTGAGAGTAGGTGTTCTTGTTTCAAACACACACTATACCATCTTTAAAGGAATAACATGACACTTAATAGCCATATTTTGTTACTGTTAGCATTCTCAGTAACACTTAACATTAAACTGTTCTGGGGCCTGTGTAATAAAAAGGGAAGTACATTTTATTAGCATGTTTTCACATCATACTTTGGTAATAGCATTTTAATTGCGTAGCAATGAGCTGAGAGATTTGGTAAGAGGAATAGTGACTGTTCCTTATTCCAGTTATGTCATAACTCCATTATTGTGTCATTATAAAGACATTTACAATGTCCTATGTAACAATGACATCATTGCGTAATCATCACAAAGTCACTCCACATGCATAGAAACGTAATGTCAAGTGTTGCTGTGTCACCTTACGTCTCCGTCAGTAAGAAAATAGATTTGTTAGTCATTTTGAAGCTGCAAAAGTGGTCTCCTCTTATGTTGAGATGATTCCATGTCCCCCATGTATTTTCATTCTAGGCTATAGGCCAAACCACGTGTTTATGATTATATATTTATTCAACTAACTGTTGTCGTTTTTGGTTCTTAATCAAATATTTGTCAGTCATCAGATAATGTTCTGTTTTTTTTTCAAATAACTTCCATCTATTAAAATACTTTCAAATAAAATGTAGTTTTCTGCGACGTGTATTTGAATATCAAGTAGTTAGTTGCCTTCAGTTGAAACTCTTTATAAACTGTATTAGACTACCAAGTGTATTTGAAAAGTTGGTATTTTCAAATAAACTACAAAATACAAATATTTTCTGCCCTGGTCTGGTTGGTATTACCACCTCCAGTGAGTGTAGCATCCACTCCCCAACCCTAACCCCTCCTCCATTCTAACCCTAACCCCTCCTCCATCCTAACCCCGCCTCCATCCTAACCCTAACCCCCCCTCCATCCTAACCCCCCCTCCATCCTAACCCCTCCTCCATCCTAACCCTAACCCCTCCTCCATCCTAACCCCTCCTCCATCCTAACCCTAACCCCTCCTCCATCCTAAACCTAACCCCTCCTCCTCCATCCTCACCCCTCCTCCATCCTAACCCTCCCTCCATCCTAACCCTAACCCCTCCTCCACCCTAACCCCTCCTCCATCCTAAACCTAACCCTTCCTCCATCCTAACCCTTCCTCCACCCTAACCCTAACCCTTCCTCCATGCTAACCCCTCCTCCATCCTAACCCCTCCTCCATCCTAACCCCTCCTCCACCCTAACCCTTCCTCCATCCTAACCCTAACCCTTCCTCCACCCTAACCCTAACCCTTCCTCCACCCTAACCCCTCCTCCACCCTAACCCTTACTCCATCCTAACCCTAACCGCTACTCCATCCTAACCCCTACTCCATCCTAACCCTTCCTCCATCCTAACCCTTCCTCCATGCTAACCCCTCCTCCATCCTAACCCTTCCTCCATCCTAACACCTCCTCCATCCTAACCCTAACCCCTCCTCCACCCTAACCCGTCCTCCATCCTAACCCTTCCTCCATCCTAACCCTTCCTCCATCCTAACCCTCCTCCATCCTAACCCCTCCTCCATCCTAACCCCTCCTCCATCCTAACACCTTCCTCCATCCTAACCCTAACCTTCCTCCATCCTAACCCCTCCTCCATCCTAACCCCTCCTCCATCCTAACCCTTCCTCCATCCTAACACCTCCTCCATCCTAACCCTAACCCCTCCTCCATCCTAACCCTTCCTCCATCCTAACCCCTCCTCCATCCTAACCCTAACCCCTCCTCCATCCTAACCCTTCCTCCATCCTAACCCCTCCTCCATCCTAACCCAAACCCTTCCTCCATCCTAACTCCTAATCCTTCCTCCATCCTAACCCTAATCCTTCCTCCATCCTAACCCCTCCATCCTAACCCTAACCCCTCCTCCATCTCCCTCCCCACCCACTCCTCCCAACCCTAACCCCTCCTCCATCCTAACCCTAACCCCGCCTCCATCCCATCCTCCTCCCTACCCTAACCCCGCCTCCATCCCCTCCTCCTCCCAACCCTAACCCCTCCTCCTCCCAACCCTAACCCCGCCTCCATCCCATCCTCCTCCCAACCCTAACCCCGCCTCCATCCCCTTCTCGTCCCAACCCTAACCCCTCCTCCTCCCAACCCTAACCTCTCCTCCTCCCAACCCTAACCCCTCCTCCTCCCAACCCTAACCCCGCCTCCATCCCCTCCTCCTCCCAACCCTAACCTCTCCTCCTCCCAACCCTAACCCCTCCTCCTCCCAACCCTAACCCCGCCTCCATCCCCTCCTCCTCCCAACCCTAACCTCTCCTCCTCCCAACCCTAACCCCTCCTCCTCCCAACCCTAACCCCTCCTCCTCCTCCCAACCCTAACCCCGCCTCCATCCCCTCCTCCTCCCAACCCTAACCCCTCCTCCTCCTCCCAACCCTAACCCCTCCTCCTCCCAACCCTAACCCCTCCTCCTCCCAACCCTAACCCCGCCTCCATCCCCTCCTCCTCCCAACCCTAACCCCTCCTCCTCCCAACCCTAACACCTCCTCCTCCCAACCCTAACCCCTCCTCCTCCCAACCCTAACTCCGCCACCATCCCGTCCTCCTCCCAACCCTAACCCCGCCTCCATCCCCTCCTCCTCCCAACCCTAACCCCGCCTCCATCCCCTCCTCCTCCCAACCCTAACCCCGCCTCCATCCCCTCCTCCTCCCAACCCTAACCCCGCCTCCATCCCCTCCTCCTCCCAACCCTAACCCCGCCTCCATCCCCTCCTCCTCCCAACCCTAACCCCGCCTCCATCCCCTCCTCCTCCCAACCCTAACCCCTCCTCCTCCCAACCCTAACCCTCCATCAGCTCCCATAAATGACACAACAACACACCCTGTTATCTTTTACATGCACACCCTGTCATCAGCTGATCCAAAAATACACCAAAATGACACAACAACACACCCTGTTATCTGGTGTGATCCATATTAACTGACACAACAACACACCCTGTTATCTGGTGTGATCCATATTAAATGACACAACAACACACCCTGTTACACAACAACACATCCTGTTATCTGGTGTGATCCATATTAACTGACACAACAACACACCCTGTTATCTGGTGTGATCCATATTAAATGACACAACAACACACCCTGTTACACAACAACACATCCTGTTATCTGGTGTGATCCATATTAAATGACACAACAACACATCCTGTTATCTGGTGTGATCCATATTAACTGACACAACAACACACCCTGTTATCTGGTGTGATCCATATTAACTGACAACAACACACCCTGTTATCTGGTGTGATCCATATTAACTGACACAACAACACACCCTGTTACACAACAACACACCCTGTTACACAACAACACACCCTGTTATCTGGTGTGATCCATATTAAATGACACAACAACACACCCTGTTATCTGGTGTGATCCATATTAAATGACACAACAACACATCCTGAAACAAACCGGTTCATTTCTGTGGCTTGTATTTCTCAAAGCTTCAGTGGAGAGATGAGATATCTAGAGCCACTAAACACATACTCTGACTCTGACCAATGGACATTTTAATATTAGCAAAAGTGAAATGTCAGTGAGTGAGACTCATAGGCTGGAGGTGTCTATAGATGGCTGATTAAACACTTAGCAGAGATGATGGCGTTTAGGGAGATGACACGGCTTGAGACTAAATCTGCGTCCAAAATGAGACCCTATTCCCTCTGTAGTGCACTACTTTAGACCAGCACCCTATTCCCTATGTAGTGCGCTACTTTAGACCAGAGCCCTATTCCCTATATAGTGCACTACTTTAGACCAGAGCTCTATTCCCTATATAGTGCACTACTTTAGACCAGAGCCCTACTCCCTATATAGTGCACTACTTTATACCAGAGCCCTACTCCCTATATAGTGCACTACTTTAGACCAGAGCCCTATTCCCTATATAGTACACTACTTTAGACCAGAGCCCTATTCCCTATGTAGTGCACTACTATTGACCTGGGCCCATGGTTTTGTGCACTATAGAGGCAATAGGGTGACATTTGGGATGTTGGTTGAGGGGCACCAGCCTGAATGACAATGTGTCAGGGTTCTGGGAGGGCAGGAGAGAGGAGACGTAGAGAGATGACAGTGATGTCAGGGTTCTGGGAGGGCAGGAGAGAGGAGACGTAGAGAGATGACAGTGTGTCAGGGTTCTGGGAGGGCAGGAGAGAGGAGACGTAGAGAGATGACAGTGTGTCAGGGTTCTGGGAGGGCAGGAGAGAGGAGACGTAGAGAGATGACAGTGTGTCAGGGTTCTGGGAGGGCAGGAGAGAGGAGACGTAGAGAGATGACAGTGTGTCAGGGTTCTGGGAGGGCAGGAGAGAGGAGACGTAGAGAGATGACAGTGTGTCAGGGTTCTGGGAGGGCAGGAGAGAGGAGGCGTAGAGAGATGAGTATGTCAGGGTTCTGGGAGGGCAGGAGAGAGGAGACGTAGAGAGATGACAGTGTGTCAGGGTTCTGGGAGGGCAGGAGAGAGGAGACGTAGAGAGATGACAGTGTGTCAGGGTTCTGGGAGGGCAGGAGTGAGGAGACGTAGAGAGATGACAGTGTGTCAGGGTTCTGGGAGGGCAGGAGAGAGGAGACGTAGAGAGATGACAGTGTGTCAGGGTTCTGGGAGGGCAGGAGAGAGGAGATGTAGAGAGATGAGTGTGTCAGGGTTCTGGGAGGGCAGGAGAGAGGAGACGTAGAGAGATGACAGTGTGTCAGGGTTCTGGGAGGGCAGGAGAGAGGAGACGTAGAGAGATGACAGTGTGTCAGGGTTCTGGGAGGGCAGGAGAGAGGAGACTTAGAGAGATGACAGTGTGTCAGGGTTCTGGGAGGGCAGGAGTGAGGAGACGTAGAGAGATGACAGTGTGTCAGGGTTCTGGGAGGGCAGGAGAGAGGAGACGTAGAGAGATGACAGTGTGTCAGTCTAACATGTCTGTTTAGCCAGATAGTCCATCGGTCTCTATATACTATTAGTCCATCAGTCTCTATACTATTAGTCCATCAGTCTCTAATCTATTAGTCCATCAGTATCTATACTATTAGTCCATCGGTCTCTAATCTATTAGTCCATCAGTCTCTATACTATTAGTCCATCAGTCTCTATACTATTAGTCCATCAGTCTCTATACTATTAGTCCATCAGTCTCTAATCTATTAGTCCATCAGTATCTATACTATTAGACCATCAGTCTCTATACTATTAGTCCATCGGTCTCTATATACTATTAGTCCATCAGTCTCTATACTATTAGTCCATCAGTCTCTATACTATTAGTCCATCAGTCTCTATACTATTAGTCCATCAGTCTCTATACTATTAGTCCATCAGTCTCTATACTATTAGTCCATCAGTCTCTATACTATTAGTCCATCAGTCTCTATACTATTAGTCCATCAGTCTCTATACTAATAGTCCATCAGTCTCTAATCTATTAGTCCATCAGTCTCTATACTATTAGTCCATCAGTCTCTAATCTATTAGTCCATCAGTCTCTATACTATTAGTCCATCAGTCTCTATACTATTAGTCCATCGGTCTCTATATACTATTAGTCCATCAGTCTCTATACTATTAGTCCATCGGTCTCTATATACTATTAGTCCATCAGTCTCTATACTATTAGTCCATCAGTCTCTATACTATTAGTCCATCAGTCTCTAGTCCATCAGTCTCTATACTATTAGTCCATCAGTCTCTATATACTATTAGTCCATCAGTCTCTATACTATTAGACCATCAGTCTCTATACTATTAGTCCATCAGTCTCTATACTATTAGTCCATCAGTCTCTATACTATTAGTCCATCAGTCTCTATACTATTAGTCCATCAGTCTCTATATACTATTAGTCCATCAGTCTCTATACTATTAGTCCATCAGTCTCTATACTATTAGTCCATCAGTCTCTATACTATTAGTCCATCAGTCTCTATACTATTAGTCCATCAGTCTCTATACTATTAGTCCATCAGTCTCTAGTCCATCAGTCTCTAGTCCATCAGTCTCTATACTATTAGTCCATCAGTCTCTATATACTATTAGTCCATCAGTCTCTATACTATTAGTCCATCAGTCTCTATATACTATTAGTCCATCAGTCTCTATACTATTAGTCCATCAGTCTCTAGTCCATCAGTCTCTAGTCCATCAGTCTCTATACTATTAGTCCATCAGTCTCTATATACTATTAGTCCATCAGTCTCTATACTATTAGTCCATCAGTCTCTATACTATTAGTCCATCAGTCTCTATACTATTAGTCCATCAGTCTCTATACTATTAGTCCATCAGTCTCTATACTATTAGTCCATCAGTCTCTAGTCCATCAGTCTCTAGTCCATCAGTCTCTATACTATTAGTCCATCAGTCTCTATATACTATTAGTCCATCAGTCTCTATACTATTAGTCCATCAGTCTCTATACTATTAGTCCATCAGTCTCTATACTATTAGTCCATCAGTCTCTAATCTATTAGTCCATCAGTCTCTATACTATTAGTCCATCAGTCTCTATACTATTAGTCCATCAGTCTCTATACTATTAGTCCATCAGTCTCTATACTATTAGTCCATCAGTCTCTATACTATTAGTCCATCAGTCTCTAATCTATTAGTCCATCAGTCTCTATACTATTAGTCCATCAGTCTCTAATCTATTAGTCCATCAGTCTCTAATCTATTAGTCCATCAGTCTCTAATCTATTAGTCCATCAGTCTCTAATCTATTAGTCCATCAGTCTCTATACTATTAGTCCATCAGTCTCTATACTATTAGTCCATCAGTCTCTATACTATTAGTCCATCAGTCTCTATACTATTAGTACATCAGTCTCTATACTATTAGTCCATCAGTCTCTATACTATTAGTCCATCAGTCTCTATATACTATTAGTCCATCAGTCTCTATACTATTAGTCCATCAGTCTCTATACTATTAGTCCATCAGTCTCTATATACTATTAGTCCATCAGTCTATATACTATTAGTCCATCAGTCTCTATACTATTAGTCCATCAGTCTCTATACTATTTGCTAGGCTAGTGGGCATGAGGAGGGGCCGGTTTGTGTAACAGTTACCTAATGTCTCTGTCCTGTCTGTCAGCAGGGAGTAACAGTTACCTAACGTCCCTGTCCTGTCTGTCAGCAGGGAGTAACAGTAACCTAACATCTCTGTCCTGTCTGTCAGCAGGGAGTAACAGTAACCTAACGTCTCTGTCCTGTCTGTCAGCAGGGAGTAACAGTAACCTAACGTCTCTGTCCTGTCTGTCAGCAGGGAGTAACAGTTACCTAACCTCTGTCAAGTCCTGTCTGTCAGCAGGGAGTAACAGTAACCTAACGTCTCTCAGCAGGGAGTAACAGTAACCTAACGTCTCTGTCAAGTCCTGTCTGTCAGCAGGGAGTAACAGTAACTTAACGTCTCTCAGCAGGGAGTAACAGTAACCTAACGTCTCTGTCCTGTCTGTCAGCAGGGATCTGTTCTGCCTCTCTCTTCTGCTGTCCTGTGCGGCCGTACTACCATGAGCACTTCTACTCCATCCTCAGGTAGGTCTGCTCTCTCACCAACCCCATCAACAGACCTCTGACCTCTACCCACGTTATCAGGTACCCTCGTTGGTCCCTGGTTATAATGCAATGCTACCCAGGAGTTTCCCCTGGAGACGTGATGCAGAATACAACGCATAACAAGTGAGTGAAAAGAGCAGCTCCTGATTGGTCCATTCCCCCCCATGACCCTGTGTTTCCATGGTAACATGCTGGTAACCTCTGGTTGGCTGACAGAGAGGAGATTAATCTAATTGTGCCGTTGACTGATCTTATTGGCTTTAAAGAGATTAACTAAGATCCCATCTCCTGTAATGGACACACACACACACACACACACACACACACACACACACACACACACACACACACACACACACACACACACACACACACACACACACACACACACACACACACACACACACACACACACACACACACACACACACACACACACACACACACACACAGGCTCTCAGACAGGAAATTGATGGGTATGGCTATCAGATGGGAAGCCTCCCTCACATCATATGATGTGTTCTAGAACAACTCCAGACTCTATCAGGCGCATTGTAACGCCAGGATATCATAGTGGTTCGAACCCCAGACTCTACAGACTGATATCCAACGTAGAATGTATCAGACATGATATATATGATGTGTTTAGAACAACTCCAGACTCTATCAGACCTGATATCATATGATGTGTTGTAGAACAACTCCAGACTCTATCAGACCTGATATCATATGATGTGTTCTAGAACAACTCCAGACTCTATCAGACCTGATATCATATGATGTGTTCTAGAACAACTCCAGACTCTATCAGACCTGATATCATATGATGTGTTCTAGAACAACTCCAGACTCTATCAGACCTGATATCATATGATGTGTTCTAGAACAACTCCAGACTCTATCAGACCTGATATCATATGATGTGTTCTAGAACAACTCCAGACTCTATCAGACCTGATATCATATGATGTGTTCTAGAACAACTCCAGACTCTATCAGACCTGATATCATATGATGTGTTCTAGAACAACTCCAGACTCTATCAGACCTGATATCATATGATGTGTTCTAGAACAACTCCAGACTCTATCAGACCTGATATCATATGATGTGTTCTAGAACAACTCCAGACTCTATCAGACCTGATATCATATGATGTGTTCTAGAACAACTCCAGACTCTATCAGACCTGATATCATATGATGTGTTCTAGAACAACTCCAGACTCTATCAGACCTGATATCATATGATGTGTTCTAGAACAACTCCAGACTCTATCAGACCTGATATCATATGATGTGTTCTAGAACAACTCCAGACTCTATCAGACCTGATATCATATGATGTGTTCTAGAACAACTCCAGACTCTATCAGACCTGATATCATATGATGTGTTCTAGAACAACTCCAGACTCTATCAGACCTGATATCATATGATGTGTTCTAGAACAACTCCAGACTCTATCAGACCTGATATCATATGATGTGTTCTAGAACAACTCCAGACTCTATCAGACCTGATATCATATGATGTGTTCTAGAACAACTCCAGACTCTATCAGACCTGATATCATATGATGTGTTCTAGAACAACTCCAGACTCTATCAGACCTGATATCATATGATGTGTTCTAGAACAACTCCAGACTCTATCAGACCTGATATCATATGATGTGTTCTAGAACAACTCCAGACTCTATCAGACCTGATATCATATGATGTGTTCTAGAACAACTCCAGACTCTATCAGACCTGATATCATATGATGTGTTCTAGAACAACTCCAGACTCTATCAGACCTGATATCATATGATGTGTTCTAGAACAACTCCAGACTCTATCAGACCTGATATCATATGATGTGTTCTAGAACAACTCCAGACTCTATCAGACCTGATATCATATGATGTGTTCTAGAACAACTCCAGACTCTATCAGACCTGATATCATATGATGTGTTCTAGAACAACTCCAGACTCTATCAGACCTGATATCATATGATGTGTTCTAGAACAACTCCAGACTCTATCAGACCTGATATCATATGATGTGTTCTAGAACAACTCCAGACTCTATCAGACCTGATATCATATGATGTGTTCTAGAACAACTCCAGACTCTATCAGACCTGATATCATATGATGTGTTCTAGAACAACTCCAGACTCTATCAGACCTGATATCATATGATGTGTTCTAGAACAACTCCAG
This sequence comes from Oncorhynchus gorbuscha, assembly GCF_021184085.1. NCBI lineage: Eukaryota > Metazoa > Chordata > Actinopteri > Salmoniformes > Salmonidae > Oncorhynchus > Oncorhynchus gorbuscha. The sequence continues at coordinate 84,942,057 of NC_060183.1, read as the reverse complement.
ACTCTATCAGACCTGATATCATATGATGTGTTCTAGAACAACTCCAGACTCTATCAGACCTGATATCATATGATGTGTTCTAGAACAACTCCAGACTCTATCAGACCTGATATCATATGATGTGTTCTAGAACAACTCCAGACTCTATCAGACCTGATATCATATGATGTGTTCTAGAACAACTCCAGACTTTATCAGACCTGATATCATATGATGTGTTCTAGAACAACTGCAGACTCTATCAGACCTGATATCATATGATGTGTTCTAGAACAACTCCAGACTCTATCAGACCTGATATCATATGATGTGTTCTAGAACAACTCCAGACTTTATCAGATCTGATATCATATGATGTGTTCTAGAACAACTCCAGACTCTATCAGACCTGATATCATATGATGTGTTCTAGAACAACTCCAGACTTTATCAGACCTGATATCATATGATGTGTTCTAGAACAACTCCAGACTCTATCAGACCTGATATCATGATGATGTGTTCTAGAACAACTAGAACAACCAGACTCTATCAGACCTGATATCATATGATGTGTTCTAGAACAACTCCAGACTCTATCAGACCTGATATCATATGATGTGTTCTAGAACAACTCCAGAC